>NW_020200571.1:55169-73339 GCF_001531365.2 Cynara cardunculus var. scolymus | reverse complement strand
AATTCAGTTATGGGATGAAATCGGATAGGGATGAAATCGTTTAGGGATGAACGGATTTAAGAGTTTTAAGAGTTTAAGAGTTTTTAAGAGTTTTAGCCAAATGCTTTATAATATAGTATAGATATATATAAGTTATTATGCAACCTTTTACATTTGTATTACCAATATAACTCAATCTCAACCGTTCATTTAATTTGATGAGTATGTGATTTCATAAAGTTTTTGATTGTTTTCCAATATAAAATATTGATCATAATTAATGAACTCTAGTTATCTTACATAAATATTCAAATCATAATAAAATTAACTCTCATCATTTTCATAAATATCTCAATTAATTGTGTTGCATTGGTTGTATAAATGGACATGGTTGTATTTGAAATGTACCTTATATATGTATGTATATATATATATATATGTGTGTGTGTGTGTGTGTGTGTTTATATAGGGACCTTTGAGAATACAAAAAATTGTGATAAACGTAAGAACTAATGTATCATGTGTAATTTTATATGATTTTTTTTTCTAATGTACAGTTTGGATTTGGTATATTGATTAACATATATTTGTTTCACAATGTGAATATTTTTTGTGTGTTTATGAAACAAAAAATACAACTAAAAAGTTTCACATTATGAACTGAATACATATGAAACAAAGATGTTGTAAACCAGATATATATAAATCAATATATTAAATTTTAACCTTATATGGAAAAAAATCATGTGAAATAATCTCATGCGGTAATAGGTCTCACAGTTTTTACAATATATGGGGTTCTTAAATGATTAAGTCTCTCTCTCTCTCTCTATATATATATACATATATATATATATATAGAGAGAGAGAGAGAGAGTCTGGTTCAAATGTTAGCCAAGTTTTTTGTGTTAACTTTTTTAACAATTTTTAACCAATGGCAATCCATCTTATATATAGGTTCATATTCATTTTATAATTTAACGACAAGGGTAAGTATGTAATTTTCTTTTTTATATAACTCCCATATCATTAATTGAATGCAACAAAATCAATAAATTCCATGATTTTTGTTAATTTATTATTGATCATGTTTTTTTTATAATATTGATTTTTCTATCTATAATATTTTTGAATTTGTGATTGATAGAGGAGACCCAGTAATAGAGTTTTCGGTATCGTTCAAGCTATTATGAATAAACTCATTGTTTATAATGAATGAACTATTGTTCACAAGTATTCATATTGTGTTCATATATACACTAGCTGCATATCTCAACATTGGCTCATTCATGAATGTGTTCATAATGAATGAACTATTGTTTATAAGCTGTTCATATTGTGTTCATATGTACACTAGCCGCATATCTCAACATTGGTTTGCTCTTGAATGTGTTCATAATGAAGGAACTATTGTTCACAAGTGTTCATATTGTGTTCATATGTACACTAGTTGCATATATCAACACTGGTTCGCTCTTGAATGTGTTCATAATGAATGAACTATTGTTCACAAGCTGTTCATATTGTGTTCATACCTGTTTTTTTATTTATTTCCTTGAGTGTAGCAACTATTTTTATTATGTTCATAAATGTCATGCAATCCAAGTTCATATATATATATATATATTTTTGTACCTTGTTCTTAATTAAGGTCTTAACGTACGCATACGTGCATACATATAATACCAAGAGTATATTGGAAAATTCTTGAAAGTTGTTTTCGATTTGTGGGGTTGTTTCAAAAACGTATATAATCATCACATAAGTTATTTTTTTGACGTAAGATAAACAGTATTATCATGTAATTGTCCATATCTGGTTCTACATATGAACATGATATAAGGGTGACCAATGGTATATACGTGTGCTTTAAATATTAGTTGAGTGATTGTTAATCAAACTACATCAATGTCAATTGACGGTTCCGTCTTTTATTAAAGTTACATACGACACGTTAAATTTTTAGTAACTTGACCAATCCATATCTATAAACAGCTATCATATCGATAAACAGCTAAATATTACTACATACGTACATAATACATACAATTCTTAATTTGACAGATACAAGTTGTGTTAAATATAAATTAACAACAAAAATGGTGTCTAATTGGTTTGAGTTTATGCTCCAAAAGTCAAAAGTGTTTGGAGGTCCCAGGTTCAAATTTAAGGAAGAACACAAATTTTCTTGTAGCCATTGAGGTTCAAATGTTGTGACTCCAAACCACCACAAATAGAGATGGCCAAATGGGTCCGGCCCGGGACTGGTTATAGGCCTGGATCGGGAACATGCTTGATTTAAAAAAAAATATTTTTAAATGTATTTTCTAGCTTTCTAAGTGTATTTCATTGAAAATCAATTATATAACTATAATAAAATGTAATTTTTACATATATTTGATTGAAAATTCATTATAAAACTACAATAAAACATATTTTTTTAAGTGTATTTGATTGATCTAATTCGATATTTAAAAATGTATTAGAATAACATTAAAGTATTTTAAAATTTTATCAAAAAAAATATAAAAAGAAAATGTTTTTTTAATATAAGACCCGTTTGGGCCCGGCCCAGGACCATGACCGGTTACAACTACCCTTAACCGAAACCTTAGTATTTTCGACGGGACCGAGACCAGTTATGAGCATCACTGTTCCGATTCGGGATTGGATTTTGGCCATCACTACCCACAAAACATGTAGTCGTTCTGAGATTAGTCGACTCGCATAGCTGATTAGATATCCAGATCAATAGGAAAAAAAATGTGAAGACAAATTATATAACACAGGAACCAAAAAAATCTAATTTACTATTTATTTATCATTTTTGTTTTGATTGCATTTTAATGTGACAAAACCCAACAGTTGTCACCAAGAATAAAATACAACTACATATTTATAAACATATTGACTTTTGATCTCCCAATCAAAACTTACTTTTTCCAGATAACTTTACAAGCATAACTACATAATGTACAAGTCATTACAGCACAACTCTTCTGGATTCCACAATTTAAGCTCTGGTAAAGAAGAATTCATTTCCCATATAAATGGGTGTTGTTTACAAATGCTGTTTCATCAACACAAACACACACACACAAAAGAAAAGAAAACCCTGCATTAAGGAGTTGTACTCATGGCAATAGAGATTGTACAACCAAGTGTTGCTGGGTTATCAAAGATTGCAGTTTCAGAAACTCATGGAGAAAACTCTCCATATTTTGCTGGTTGGAAAGCTTATGATGAAAACCCTTATCATGAAATGCATAACCCTTCTGGTGTCATACAGATGGGGTTAGCTGAAAACCAGGTAACCATCACTAATGCACCAGATTTCATCAGAACTTTGATAATAAGTCTGCATGTAGACTTAGACGCCGTTCGGTTGCGGCTTAATGGGCTGTACAACCATATATAACTGTTCGGTATTGGCTTATTCGGTCAGCCCGTGGCTGAATCGCTGAGCTAACGTTTCACGGGTTTTTGTTCTTTTTGGGCAGGTTTCGTTCGATTTGGTCGAAAAATACTTGGAATCCAATCAAGAAGCAGCAAGCTGGGGGAAGAAGGTTTCTGGGTTTAAAGAGAATGCTTTGTTTCAAGATTACCATGGATTGTTGAGTTTCAGAAAGGTACAACATTTTTAACAGGATGTACAACATTTTGGTTTTAAACCATAAGGGTGGTGTCTGATTGGTTTGAGCTTGGCTCCAAAGGTCGAAAGTACCAGGAGGTCCAAAGTTCAAATCCAAGGAGGAATAAAAATCCTCTTGTGGCCACGGAGTTTCAAATGCGGTGACTACGGGCTATCTGCAAAGCAGATGATTGCCCTGAAATTAGTCGGCTCGCATAGCGGGTTGGATATTCAGGTTAATAAAAAAACACATTTTGGTTTTATAGGCAATGGCAAGTTTTATGGAACAAGTGAGGGGAGGAAAAGCGAGATTTGACCCCGAAAGAGTCGTTTTAACAGCGGGTGCAACCGCCGCCAACGAGCTTTTAACCTTCGTTTTGGCCGATCCCGGTGATGCGTTGCTTGTCCCGACTCCTTACTATCCCGGGTATGAAAGATTTCTTGATAAACCAGATATTTCTACTTCAATATATGTTGGAATCGTTCTTTTCAATACGTCAAAAATGTCTAAATTTCTTGATAAACGGTTTTATATGACCTAGGGATTGTTTGACAGTTGATGAATGATTTGATGCAGAATGATTAAGTGGTCAATAATGATTAGGAGACTCTCATGATATAGTGTAAAATGAAATATAATTGTTTGGTGATTGTTTACGATGAAATTAGACGCTGAATGGTTAAGGGAGACATATGATACAAAATCATTCAGATGGTCTTATAATTATTAAGAGACATATTTTTTTTTTTTGCCAAACAAGATTCACCTCTTAACGATTCCGATGGCTGGAATGTATATTGACCTGTTTTTTAAAAGTAATCTGATGGGATTTCGTATAATTTGTGGAACTAACATATATTTTTACAGATTTGACAGAGATCTGAGATGGAGAACCGGTGTCGAAATCGTTCCGATTCACTGCGAAAGCTCGAACAATTTCCAGGTTACGCCACAAGCCCTAGAATCAGCATACGATCATGCAACGTCGATGAACATGAAAGTAAGAGGGGTTCTGATAACGAACCCTTCGAACCCGTTGGGTGCAACCATCCAACGGAAAGTTCTAGAAGAAATCCTAGATTTCGTCACACGAAAAAACATCCACCTAGTATCGGACGAAATCTACTCGGGATCGGTCTTCCACTCCAACGAATTCGTCAGCATTGCGGAAGTACTCGAATCGAGAAACTACAAAGACTCGGAACGTTGCCACATCGTTTATAGCCTCTCGAAAGATCTCGGCCTTCCGGGGTTCCGAGTAGGGACGGTGTATTCTTACAACGATCAGGTAGTGACGACGGCCCGAAGAATGTCGAGTTTCACGTTGATTTCGTCGCAAACGCAGCTTCTGTTGGCATCGATGTTATCGGATAACGAATTCACCGAGAAATATATAAAGATCAATCGAGAAAGATTGAGGAAGAGATACGAAACGATCGTTGCGGGGTTGAAGAAGGCCGGAATCGAGTGTTTGAAAGGGAACGCCGGGTTGTTTTGTTGGATGAATTTGAGTCCTTATTTGTCGGAAAACACAAAATCCGGTGAACTGGAGATTTGGAAGACGATCATGGAGGAAGTGCGGTTGAATATCTCGCCGGGAAGTTCTTGCCGGTGCTCGGAAGCCGGCTGGTTTAGGGTTTGCTTTGCAAATATGAGTGAAGAAACACTTGAAGTTGCATTGTCGAGATTGCATGAGTTTATGGATAGAAGGAGAAGAGATCGGAATTTGTTGTCTGTTTTGTAATTTTCCATTTAAAACCTTTTTGTTTTTTTCTTTTTCTTTTTATTTTTTGAGAGATTTTTAAGGTGAAAACCCCAAATTAAGAAATTATACAAAATACTTCTTATTTTTTTTATTAACCTGGATATCCAACCTGTTATATGAGTCGACTAATCTCAGGTCGACCACCTACTTTGCAGATAGCCTGAAGTCACCGCATTTGAACCTTCGTGGCCACAAGGGGATTTTTATTTCTCCTTAGATTTGAATCTGAGACCTCCTGATACTTTTGACTTTTGGAGACAAACTCAAACCAATCAGACACCACCCTTGTGGTTTAAATACTTGTTTATACAAACATGAGATTATACAAAGAGATATTATTCATTGGGATGGGTATCTGATAGGGATTCCTAAGTTTGACGGGTTACGGGACGAGATTTATTTTCATATCCGGAATGAGATCAAGATGGGTCGGAGATTGCATTACCCGGCCCTAATCGGACCCAATTAAAATTTTATTATTATTTAGTATATGTATATAATGTATGTGTGTGTGTGTATATATATATATATATATATATGTATGTATGTATGTGTGTGTGTGTAGAGAGAGAGAGGGGGGAATGATCATGCATGAAGTTTCAATATCATAGATGATTAAAAATACAACATGTGTTTAATCATATATGATGGAATTTGTATATCGTGTGTTTAATCATATATGATATTGAAGCTTCATAGCAAAATGTTTAGTTTCTCGTTTGAACTTCCCCCCACATATATAGTTTTATTATATGGCAGGTATATTAGATTTTCGGTATTGGTAATTAATGTAGTCAAGATTCATTATAATTTTAATTTCAAAATGATTGTTTTTTATTAAACGGGTACCCAGTAGGTTCTACAAACCCGTCGAGGATTAGTCGGGCCAAGGACGAGCTAGGGCATTAAAAAAGGTCGGGGATGAGGGATACATTACCCGTCCTGTTTCTATCCCTACTTGTATGCACCTCTACTAATTTTACATTAATTTTTTAATTCTTTTGAAAGACGATTGAAATAAAAAAAAACAAACCAAAACAAAGTCAAGACCCCCGAACAGATAATGAAGAACTGCGAGATGCAGGACCATGAGGGAGCAGAAGAAGCAGGGAACCACGAAAAACCAAAAGCATCAGCGAGAAGGCTGTAGAGACAAGATTCAAAAAGCACAGACCCAGCTCAAGGTTGTAAGTAAATAATTTTTATTGTTGTTTATCTGTAAAATCTCGAATAATCTCATTTTGTGCTAGTTTGGTGGTGTTTATTTTAATCAAAATACCTCTTAATGAGCTATGATCTCTTACCGAATAAGAGATTCAATATTTCAGATTGTTTGTCTTTTTTCTTTTCCAACAAGAGCTGAAAACATCTAATATCATCTTATTCAATAAGTGAAAAACCTAAGTCTGATTGTCCTCTTATTAAATATAAACAAATAAAATGGGATAAAATACTGAAATATGATAGAGGGGGTGATGGACGAGATGAGAAACTGGGATGGTGGTTCAACGACGGAGATCGGCAGAGCAAGTAGCATGGTGGAGGAGATCGGCGGAGACAAGAGGTGTGCAGGTAACCACGTGGTTGAGACAAGAACAGTGGTGGTGAAAGTTGTCTCTTGACGTAAAATTAAACATACTTCAGTTTGAGTCCTTCAGTTAAATGACCATTTCTCTCATTCAAATTGGTCTTATAACCATTTCTCTCATGAGTTGACTCAAATGTCACTACTTCCGCAATATACAGGTCCGCAAAATACCAAAAATTCAACACAAATATACAATTGCGATGGCCAGATATGCAATTGTGACGGCGAGGTCCACAATTGTGACTGTACACTGGTTGCAGTTGACATTATTTTGTCTTTTAGATATTATAGACCTGGTTATTATGGATGTAGTGACATTTGGGTCAACCGGGAAGATAAAATGGTTATGAAGCCAATTTGAACGAGGGATATTATCATTTGAGCTAATTTCTCCTTCAATTTGGTGTTTTCTTTTTTTGGTGTTTAGTTGTTTCTTTCTTGTGTCAGCTAAAGAAAGAAGGAAGTAGAAGAGGCAAACGTCGTTCAAAAAAGAAAGAAGAAGGAGAATAGGCATGAAATGACATAAAGAATGTGAGGCTAATAAAGGCCAGTGAAATGTCTTCAGCACTTCTTAAAAAACAAGTGTTATTTTAGATTTTTAAGAACATCTCTAATAGCTATGCTATAATCTTTTTAAATAGTGTATGAAAAAAATGAAACTTCTGTAAAAAATTATATCCAACTCAAACAACAATTCTATTTTATAAATTTTAAAATAAACTATATTAATAAAATATTATTTGTCACAAACATTTAATTTCAATAACTTTATTGGCAACAAATATTGATATTCTCTCTCTCTCTCTCTCTCTCTCTCTCTCGAAAGAGATAGAGAGAGAGAGAGAGAGATTTCTCTTAATTTGGAGATTGTCATATATTAGCTTTCTCCTTTTCTCTATTTTAGCATAATTGTTGGAGCAAGAAAATTGTAAAATACCCAAAATCTTTATTTTAACATATCTGTTGGAGATGCTCTAACCATACTCTCTTAATTTGTCTCCGTAAGAGACCTTTCACTCGACTTTCTTTTTGCATTAATTTTTTTATAAACCGGGTATCATTTGTGGACTCATAGCTTGAATCGAAAGCGACATTTTTTTGAAATCGTTTCTTTTATTTCAAGATCTACAAGCAGATAATCTGTGAATTTAGATCATCATAACTTGTTTGTAAACATCTCATAACTGCTTTCATAGCGAGCTTTGAGAGGACGTAGCTCTTGACTCGTAATTTGGACTGAGATATATTTTCGAAGTTGCTCGTTTTTTTAAGATATACACGCAACTGAGATTTGAGAATCGAGACCATCATAAGTCGTAACCAACTCATAATATCATGGTAAATATTTCATAAACCATTTTTGCAGTGGGCTTCAGGAGGTTGTAATTATTGATCCATAACTCGAATAGAAACCATTATATTTACTATTAGCAAAAAATAATCAAGTTATTAATGTCCAGATGAAACAAAAAAATAATCATATAATAAATTGTTTAGAAATGGATTTATTTGATTGGTTCATCTTCCAAACATTCATAATCTAGATGTAATCGTACCAGATATTGTCCGTTTTGTTCACACCTAGACTCACAGTTTTAAAACACATATGTCCCCCTTCCTAACTGATGTGGGATCTTACAATCCACTTCCTTATGGAGCCCAACGTCTTCGTTGACATACCAATCTTGTTCCTGATTTTGATACCATTTGTAACATTCCAGGCCAAACATACTAGATATTGCTCGTTTTGTCCACACCTGGACTCACAGTTTTAAAACGGATATGATAGAGGAGGTATCTGGTGCCTTCTAAGGCAATATTTATTCCCCTCCCGAATCGATGTAGGACCTTGCATAACCAGTTCATAATCCCATCGTAAGCATTTGTAACCATTTTTCGTAGTAAACTATCTGGAGGGATAACTGATGACAAGTAACTTGGATCGAAATCTTATTTTATGAATCTAGTTTATTTCTCCAAGATATACAAGCTGGTAAAATTTGTTAAGCTAAGGGGCCGTTTACCAAACACTTACCCGGTAAAACGTTTATCGGTAAATTTAACGCTATTATTTACTTTTCGGATAAGATTTTAGTCCACCAAAACGATATCGTATGCAACAATTTACTCGGTAAGCGCTTATCGTGGTAAGAGTCGTCGTCTTCACTTACGGGGTAAGACTCTTGGTCCTTATCTCGCTCTTACCGGGTAATATTCTTGATCTTTACCATATTCATCCGGTAAGGTAAAATGACTTGGTGTTCACTTACCCGAGTAAAACGTTTGGTAAACGGCCCCTAAATTTTTTTTAAACATTCGATAAATGGTCGTAAACTATTTCACGAAAAATTTGATAATCATTTTTTTTTTGCAGTAAGAACTTCAAAA
Source organism: Cynara cardunculus var. scolymus (assembly GCF_001531365.2). NCBI lineage: Eukaryota > Viridiplantae > Streptophyta > Magnoliopsida > Asterales > Asteraceae > Cynara > Cynara cardunculus. Next base: position 63,987 of record NW_020200571.1, on the reverse strand, counting down.
GATCGTAACTTTTGACTTGTAATTCGAACAAGATGATTATTTACATTGCTTAGTTTTGTCAAGATAAACACGCTTGCAAAATTTAAAAATCTATATTTGTCGTAAATGATCGTAAAATAAATAAGAGAGGAAAATTATTTTAACGATATATAAAGCAAATAAAACATAGAGTAGATTACGTTTTTTTTTTATTAACTTGGATATCCAACTCGTTATGCGAGCTGACTAATTCCCGAACGACCATCTGCTTTGCGGATAGCCCGAAATCACCGCATTTGAACCTCCGTGGCCACAAGGGATTTTTATTTCTCATTGGATTTGAATCTGGGACCTCCAGACACTTTTGACTTTTGGAGTAAATTACATTTTTTGTTTATGCAGTTTGTTAGAAACGACTATTTTGTTTTGTAATATGTGTATTCGAAAATTTTAGTTTTCGTTCGTATGATTTACAAAATTTTGTTTTGTAGTCTATGTGGTTTACAATTTATTGTTGTTATCGTATGTCGTATACTCATACTTAACAATAAACTAGTTGTGTACCTGCGCAATGCGGCGGAAGCCGTGAATTTTAACGATTTGAAGTTTCACTGTTTTATTAGAGAAGATTTAACAATGATATAGGTTACATTTGTTCTTTACATATTAATACAATTTGAATAAATAAGAGTTATGGTTCCAATTACAGTCTATTGATGGAAAAAATTGTATGATAGTTTAAAATCCAACATATTTAAACGACTCCACAAATGTGTTCGATTTACAACAAGAGCAAATAATCAAGAGATCGAGAGTGAGTATAACGCCCTATACTTAGATTAAAAAAAAAAAAGATTTCTGGCAAAAATTCGGCATGACCCATACGAAAAGTCGTGATTTGCCATTTTTTTTACCTGAAAACATTTGCAGATGTAATGATTGCAAAATAACTGACCATACAAAAGCTATGATTACTAACTAGTCTTTATAAAGACGACTATTTACAAGGTATAAAACTTTCATATTCTTCCAAAAAAATACAGTTTCCCAAACTAGATTAAGCTTCCAAAAGTCCCAAGCATTGCATCATCCTATGAACTTACCTGCTAGCCTTATAATAACCAAGAATGTTGCTAGCACAATCACTTGAACCAGTTCCTGAGATGCACGTCGACAAACAAAACAAGTCAGGCTACATGCCTGGTGAATTCAAGAATTTTCACAATATAATATTTCAAGTAATATATACTATCAAACAAAAATGCATGACTTACCTATAAATGTTAAGTTCAACCAAATCATTATAAGTAAGCAGCCAATCAATATTTACAAAGTTCTATGAATACCACACAGTATGGGGGTGACCCATAACAACCGGAATCAGTGGAGGAGCACTACTCAGCAGTCCACTTATCCGTTAGACTAATTTCGGTATAATCACCATTGCGCAATGTGTCCACCTGACACTATACCTATTAGCCGAGTACCTGGCGCATATATATCCATACACGGTACTCCAATACATTACCAATTGGAGCAACCCATTTACTGTAAAGGGAGCGACCCCAATACAAACGCAACAAAGGGGGTGACCCTAAGTCGCCAGATCTGGATCTACCATTCTCATTTCAGTGAGTAAATATATAAATCACAATGCATTCTTAATATGTATAAAGTCACTTTGTATAAACATCAATACCTTCATTTCATAACATCATTTAAAATCATGCATTTTCTACTTTAATCACTAAAATACGTCAAATAAAGTAAATTATGTAAAGGTAATTACGTTTGACGTGTACCTCATTAAAATCTACTTGAAACTCACCTTAGCCTATTTAGTTGAGATCCACCCGGTGCCCAACTTGCTTATCCACCGTGCTACCTAAACAATCCACACGCACGGTTCTCACATCAATACAAAYATCCTAACAAAAGATTTAGACGACTTACTTATCTTAATATACATACCGACAAGAACCACTCAAAAATGGACTTTGAACCTTTTCATACATGGGTTTAGAAGAAACAAAACTTTCATTTGAGTCAAAAATGGACAGYTGTGCAAAAACTCATTTTTTTGACCTATTTAGAGCCCTAACTACCTCATGATCAAAACATATTGATTGTAGAAGCTTTCATAACAGTTCCAGATTGATATTACACGTCTAAATCCGAGTTACGAGTGATTTTATACAATTTTTACAAATTTTCAGCACCAACTAACTTAGTCCGATAACTTGCTCATATTTCACCCGAGGCTCTTGGTTCCTATTCTAACCTTCAAAACATGCTTAACATACACTTTAAAATATGTTTAGAAGGTTCACACATTCAATGTTGCACTTACAACCTAACTAATGCATAGGCTTTCACATATTGATCAAACCGAACTAAAAAAAACTTTTAACTTTGAAAATCCATCAAAACCCATAAGAAACATTGAAAGGATCATTGTAACACCTTTTTATGCTTATGATAACTATATCCAYAGAATTTCAATCCTTAATTTCGCATAAAACGACTCAATGTTATAATTAAGCAAAACAGTTTGACTTTTTAGAAAAAATCAACTGTTTTGAATATAACCTTTAATCTAGCATCAAAAACATGCTTGAGTGGAAACTTTCTTCTTCATTCCATCTAATAAYATTTTAATGATACCAACAAACAAACCATATCAAACATCTTAACATTTTTATGATGATTTCAATGTCTTAAAGTTCATCACTAAACTTTGACTTTTAAAGATTGTCAAAGATAATAATTTATCAACTTCCACTCATGATTGAACACCTTAGGTGAACTCAAAACTATCCTAAACATGAAGTAAACTTACCCAACAAAATACTTCTACTATCAAGATGTATAACACCCACTTTGTTCCAATCCTTGAAGGATTTTAGGTTCCAATGCAACAAAGTAAAGATATAACACATTTGGACTCAATTGGGGCTTAATGTACATCATAAAACCGGGTCTTCAACAGAAATTACACATATACACGGCTGTCCTCTYATGACAGCCGACTAAAACTCGATTTTGAGCCCTAAAAACCCAAAAATTGAATCTAATACTAACCTAAACATCAAATATGTCAAGAAATCAAACTAAAACATAGAGAACTTACCTTAATTTGTAGGAAACAAGTTTGAAGCCCTAGATGTCTTCCATCGCCATTTTCTTCCTTCTTCCGACTTCTTCAAAACCTTCTTTTTTTTTCTTTTCTTTAAAACCCCTATTTATATTAATACTAAATTAAGGGATGGACATTATAACCCCCTAGATTAACACTATAAAACAATTCTACTCCAAACTTTCAAACAACTAAATATTTATCTAACCTGTTAGAATGGGATGTTACAGTGAGAGCGAGAGTTCTAGAGCAATTAAATGAGATAACTTTTAATAACTCATGAATATCAGTTTGAATCTCACGTTGGGGGGTTGGGGAGAAGACATAGAGATGTGAGAGGGTGAAGACATGAGTGAAAGGTGTCAAAAGTATCTTGAAAACATGAAAAGAAAAGGTAATAATGTGCATTGGTAACTTGTACTATATGTTATTTTAATTGTAGATTAAAATATTTTAAGACTGAATGCATAAAGTAGTAATACTTAATGCATTATGAGTTGTTTTTAAGACTTTGTGCATAAATATATAGTATTTATGCATTAAAAATTGTTTTTAAGACTTTTGATAAATCTGGTTTATAAGATAGTATAAATAATTGTTGGAATTAACCTCAGGATGAAAAACAACAATAAATTGTAAACATAGAGACTAAAACCATAATTCAAAAACATAAAAGACAAAAATAGCAATTTCAAACAAACTAGAGGGATGAAAATTGTAATTTACTCAAAGATATTTTGTGAAGAAAAAGTGAAAGGGGCATAAATTTAGAAGAGCGAAAGTGAAAGCATAAATTTGGGAGAGGCATATTTTTGCGATTTGATGCTTACATAATCATAGAAATGGTAATCTCTCGACAATCACTTTGAGAAGGAACTGTGTGATCGTAAAAACGAGCTTAAAATCACTTTGAGATACGATCTTTCTCTCTCATCGTGCACAAGTCCAAAGCTTCTCTCTCGGAGACGTTTTACAGGTGATCGGCGAGAGAAGCAAAGGCCTCGGATCGGCTTTGCTTTCATCACTTTCTGATTTGAGGTACACACTATCTCCATGAGTCATCATATACATTGTTTGTCTCTTCACTTTTCGCGTTTTGGGGTTTGTGTTTTGTTAGGTTTTTTGATACGATTTGCTTAGATCTATTGCTGCCATGTATTGTATTGTAGTTTTATGTCGTTTTACGATTGTCTGTGTGTGAATCTGTGTAAATTTGAAATGATTGATTGGTGGTAAGTGGTTTGCGATTTAGGGTTTTGATTATAGTCGAATTTTCTACGAGTTTTGAACTCTATTTGTGTTTGAGGCTTGATTGACCGGTTGAGTGTGGGTTTCATATAATTAGTTTGATGTGAATTCAAGTATGTGAGAAGATTTTTTCATATTAATTGATTGTACATTTGTTGGGTATAATAATCAGCTAAGCCTGATGGGGTTTATTCTTTCTACAAAATAGATTACTCTCTATAATCCAAATTGAAAAAGCATATAACTTCAATTTTGTAATCATCCGCCTCACTGGAATCCCCTTTCTGAACTTCAAGAAGAGCAAAATTATTGGAGTGTGAGGCCTAACTCGAGAAGCAATTTACACTGTAAAGGACTCTTGTTTTGACCTTCTTTCATTGGTTGGGAAGTGGATTATTGTTTGTCGAAAGATGAGTATCTGTTAAATTTATAGCAACAAGTGTTAGGTATGTAAATGAGACCTTTTGTTGGTAATAATGAATGATGATACACCATTAATGTCAAATTTGCAAGCACTGTTTCAATGTTGGTCTAAATTGAGGCATTGTGTGCTCGTTAATAGTTCCATTTTCCTGACTTGTCTACTTAGATGCTAGTGGAGGTCGATTACCTAGTGTATTTACTATAACACTACTGATTGCTCAACTGGATTTCACTACTTTTATACTAACAGTGCCTTTTTAACCCTGTCAAAAAAAGTAAGAAATATAATTTTTTTTTGGGGGGGGRGGGGGGGGGGGGGGGGGGAACTATCAGTTGCAGTTTTAAATAGCTTGGTCTGGTTTTGGTAGTATGAATTCATGGTTTTCGTATTTATCTATTTTTTAATCTTTCTGTATTTGATTATTAAAGATTTTATATAATTGGATGGATGATTCTTTTGTGTTATTAATACAATTATGTGTGTATTGTCTCATATTTGGATGTTCAATTCACCACAGTAGGCGTCAATTGCAGTTAGGATGGCATCAAAATTGAAGCAATTGCAATCTAAGGCAGGTCAAGCATCACAATTTTTGTCCAAGCATGGAACTACTTACTACAAGCAGCTGTTGGAGCAGAACAAACAGTACATTCAGGAGCCAGCCACTGTTGAGAAATGCAATGAGTTGTCCAAACAGTTGCTCTACACTCGTCTTGCCAGGTTAACTCTATGGACCTTGTGTCTTGATTTAAGTTGAATTTCTATTCTACTTGCCATTTCATGAAGCCATGGTCAATACACAAGCATTTTACGTTATAGTTTGATGCTATTTGTGTTTTCTTAATTATTTCTGGTTCTACATGTAGCTAACTTCATAGTTTGACTCGTTATTCATCAATACATTTTGTTGTTGTTCCTAAACTGTTGCATATGCTGATAACACAACACGTGGGATAGTGAAGTGCATGTGAAAAGTTTGTTCTGATATCGTATGTTAACACACAATAATGTTACTTTAGAGGTTATTTATTTTGAAACCAAATTCGCCTGAATTAGTATTTACGGTTAGAAATAACATTGTGTATTTGAGGAATTTTGTGTTTACACCCTCAAGATTTGGATTTTTTATTCAATCTAATCTTTCCAGTTGGGTGCCTACTTTAAAACCAATATTGAGCTTAAGGCCTTGATTTCTAGGGAAATTTGGAGTTGTTAGATCTCGCTTAACATAAGCTACAGTGCTTGTTGTTTCTTTGAAGGATCGATTAGCATTACATGTGGCTATAATCAATGCTTGAACAATATTGTTTTATACTGATGCAACTTGGTCCTTTTAGTGTGCCTATGCAAGTCCAACAATGTGCTATGTGCTATCTGCTGTCACCTGTACATGCTCCCCTCCATTTAAGTTTATCAAATGCACTGTCAGATATGGCTCAGATTAATTCTTTCATCCTTGTTTATGTTAACTTTGTGGTACAACAACATTGAGCTGCACTTTCTTTTTGTTGAAGCTCCATTCAAGAAGTGTTTTTCTATATCACCTGTCTTAATCTTTGTTTTGCCACTCAAGCTTTCAATTCACTTTCGCAAACGATCTGTTTCCGTTTCAAGTATGATGACTGAGGAACTTTTTAAAGAATTTTGATGAGAGGTAGTGCTAGAGTTTAAATCTAATGCATGTATAAATTGTTCTTTGTTACTTTTGAAGCAGCTAGCAAGAGTGCGGAACTAGTTTTATTGTGTTGACACTTCTATATAGCTTTTGGGATAGTTTTACACCGACTATGTTTATATATTATTTCCTTTAGTTTTAATGGTGAACTAGAGCTAGAATGGTGAAAACATTCAGTACTTAAAATGATAATATTTTTAAGTTGAACTTTATATGTGAGATCGGTAATGGAGCCTACAGGGGTAGACTGGACCTAGAAATTATTGGAATTGGGCTTGATCTTTTTAATAGTCTTTGACTTGTTTTATATTACTTCACAAACATTGCTAATCTTTTTTTTTTTTATCTACGGGAGTTTATTAGTCTTAATCTTTTTGTAGTCTGGCTCAATAATGAGCACAAAACTGGACTAAGATTAACCAAAGGATCATTGGTCTGGTGGTACCCCCTAACTCTACTGTGGAGGTTGCCTTGGGGGGGGGGGTGTTCAAGTCTCACCAAAGGTGAGAATTATGTGAGTTCTCTTTGCCGTGTATAAATATTATATATCAGAAAAAACTAGACTAAGATTAGCAGTTTGAGTCCCTACTCCAAACAACTAACCAATCACTTAAGCATCTCTTGTCTGATACCAAATTGTTACACATATAGATGGTACTATGGTAGGGATAATAGGGGGCTGGTCAATTAGTCATAAGTTAAGTCGGGTGTTAGGAGAGGTATAAATAGGAGGGTGGAAACCATTATCAGTTTTGTAATCAATTGGGTTTAATCCTTAGGAGAGTTCTTGGCCTCTCGAAAGCCAGAGTGTCTCATTATTATTTGGTTATGAGTGAATAATCAAATCTTACCCTAGTTTTGTTGATAATCAGTAGCAATTTGTAACACAAATCTTGTTTCACATGCATATAAAAGCAAGAATATTTTTTTAAAAGTTTAGACGATGCATAATCAGTAGCCAACTGTACATGGTTGATGCGGAGATAGTGGGCTCAGCCGAGGAGTCGCTGCTGTTCAAAAAAGAAGATAAATAGAAAAAAGCATGTTTTCATATTCGTCTCTAGCAGACTAGCCGTAATCTTCTTTCCTTTTTTAATTTCATCTCCATTTTTTCATTTTGTTCAGACCTTTTGTGCAAACATTCTGTTTCGCACACTTTTTGCAACCCAGCGGTCTTCATGGAAATAGGCAATCTACTCTCTGCGGTGAAGTACTGGTATGCGTACATCCCATCTCTCAATACACCACCTCCCGATGGGATGTACTTGACTCGTTTGGTTTAGAAAAAAACATTCTTATTTGATGGTGGTGGTAAATATGACTTGCCTGGTTTTTGGATCATCATATTGAGGCCTATGTAGCTTATGGTACTTGTTGCTGTATTACCTCCATACAAGAGAATTCGGGATTCCATGTGAGGAATGGGTATGTGTTCATCAGTAATCCGAGGGTCTGTTTGGTTTGCAGACTGGACTAGGCGGGCGAGAGTAAGGTAGGCAGGTGAAAGAATTAAGGAAGGTTTTAAGGTTTTGATTTGACATAGGTATAGTTTAGTAATTTACCAACCTCATCAGTCGTCTCCCTGATCTTTGTTACACCTATTTTGGTTGGAGGTCATGTCCTATCCAATCACAGTCTAATGCCGCATACCAAACTCACCCCGATTGTGGTGGTTCCTAATGTGGGACCCATAGAATACAATCTAGTAAGAGATTCCGAGTGTTCCTTTTTCTTCTTTGGGTTAAATAAAAATCATGGTATATATAAGGTTTCTATTACGAAAAATTGGGTACAAAAATCCATGTCTGACTGATATATGTGAATATTTACTGCAGCCTCCCTAGGCGTAACGAGTCATTCTGGAAAGAGCTGGATCATGTGAAAAATTTATGGAAAAACAAACAAGAGCTGCACGTTGAGCAAGCTGGAATCGCGGCTTTGTTTGGGCTGGAATGCTTTGCATGGTTTTGTGCGGGTGAGATTGTTGGAAGGGGGTTCACGTTCACCGGTTACTATGTCTGATTAATGAGAGATTAAAGTCGGAAAAGAAAAAGCTGTTTTCCGGAAACAACTATAAAAGGCTTTTCTGTGTAATGTTTTACATTATTTTTTGGAAATTTTGAAGGCAGTTGCATCAATAATCTGCATCTTTAGGGTAATATGACTCTATTTCAAAGTGTTTGCAGAATGACAAGAATTGTTTTCTCTTGCAGTTGTTTTGGAAGTGTCTTCATTTTCTAATTCCTTTGCATGATTCATTTGAAACAAGTAGTAGTATCATGAACTTTTTTATATCTTCTAATCCCTTTTTTGTTGGTTAAAATCTATTATTAGTACACGGGGGAGGGGAGGGGCG
>NW_020200571.1:24823-53431 GCF_001531365.2 Cynara cardunculus var. scolymus | reverse complement strand
TAATTAATAATTTTTTATTAATTTTAAATACTATAAATTAATATTTATTATTCATTCATAGTTAATAATAATAATTAATATGATTTACGGTTATAATTGGAAAAAAGTATCAAAAAGTTTCTCATAAACAATTTCAAGTAGCTTATTAATAGGGATGGTAATTTGCCCCAATCCAATGGGGAACCCGGTTCACCCAACCCGACCGAGGATTCCCTGCTAAAATGGGTCCTAGGGCCGGGGATCCTCGGTAGACTCAAACCGGGGCCAGGGTCGGGACCCGGGATCCCAGTATAATCAAACTAATTAATATTATTCATGGGGTTTGACCGATGATTGATAGAGGTTTGACCGGAGACGAGATATTAATCCCCATACTCGTCGGAGACCGGGGCTGGGGGATATTACTACAAACTGGGGCTGGGGTTACAAATCCCGCCCCATCCCCACCTACTTATTAATAATAAAGCTTATAAGGTAGTTTTTGTGTATCCAAACGATTATTCAAAAAATAAACTAGCTTATTTTTACCAAACAATGCTCTCAAGAATTCCAATTGTTTCATGTTCATTTGATTAATATTTAATTGACCAAAAATGGAAAAAAGGGGCGTTCCGAGAATCGAACTCGGGACCTCTCGCACCCAAAGCGAGAATCATACCACTAGACCAAACGCCCACTTTGATTACAGAGCTTGATGTTACATTACTTGACTACAATGGTATCTCATCTCCCCTCTATATAAAGCGGGCAGGCAAGCGCACACAGTCGACCACGGACACCCTTTGTTTTATTTCCCGCGTTTCCAACATTTCCCGCTTCTCGTCGAAACCCTAACTGCGACAAATGGGGACGAAGCATCACTCTTCCGACACCGTCTCCGATCCCAAGAAGAAAAGAAGGGTTGGATTCTCCAAAATCGGTGAGTTTCCCTCTTCTTTCGCATCCTAATTACTTTGATTCACCTCTCTTTTCGCTGATTTTTGTTCACTTTGTTTTTCACGTAGATGAAGGGATTCAACCCAATGATTGCATCAAAATCTACATGGGTATGCTTTCTAAGAGCATCATAATCACTTAATTCTGTTGTGATTTCTTATAACCGAGTTATTGATTAGTCTGCTTGATTTAGTGCCGATGGTTTTTGTTCTACATTGGTGTATTGGTTTTAACAGGGAACCTTTCTGTTAAGATTTCTTCGAAATGTGCTCAAAGCTTTATTTTTTGTTTACTCTAGTTGGAGTTCATGGTAGGGTGAGTTAATTTACAGCTTGGTGAATGCTATGTACTCATTAACCTTAAGGACACATCTATTAGAAATAGCTCATTTGATCAGATGGCTGTCTACACTATTTGTATTCCTTAGGTCCCAAAATATATTTCCCCACAGTTGTAGTGACTTGTAATATTATTACACTTTTTAATTAACTAAATGATAATTGTACCCTTGATGATAGAGGGAATCTCATAACTGAGGGTAGAATTGGAAAGTAGACACTTATTGTGGGAAAAACTAAAATAGAAATGTGGACTTATTTTGGGACAGACAGTATTTTGTAGGGGGTATAAGCACTTCTATAACTTCATTTTCACCCAATATATAAGTTTCACCCATAGGTGAGATCAATACACTGTAAATTCAGTTGTCATTTCTTGTGAAAAAAAGAGTGATTCCATGAATCATACAATTGGGTTTGGAAAAGATGTTAGAAGTTGTTCTTGGCGTAACCACAATTGGCCTACTTATTTAAAATCCATGGTTCAAAACTTTGAATTTTCCATGAATCATGATGTTTATTCACTTAAAGAACAATGTTGTCTTCTTGGCTTGTTGTGCTACTCACTTTGTGGTTTATGACATCCGTGTCTTGGGTCTGTCAGCTCTTCAATGTACCTTTTGCTTCTATGTTTCTAAGTGGATCTCTTTCCTCCAGCTCTATCTAATCTCAGCTTAGCCCTGATGAAACATCGCTATTTTGTCTGAATAAACCTTTCAGTTTCTAGAGAAGAGGAAGTGGGCACCCCAGAAAGTTTCCCCATTGAACCTGTTGACCTAAGTAGCTTTTTTGAAGAAGATGGAAAAATATATGGCTACCAAGGGTTGAAGGTATTCTTTATTTTCACTAAATCAACCATTTGTAAGCTGTGACTAGAAGGGGGGGGGGGGGGGGGGGGGGGGGGGGGTTCTGGCATATGCTTCTTATATACCAGTGTATTCAGTTTTGTTGCCAGTTCCTACTTTATGGATTATATTGGTCTTTTAGGTAGTTTGTTTCTGTACTTATGTTATATTGTTATCACATAGAAATTATCGAACCTATGTAGTTATGTTTGTAAAGATATTTTATTCTGATAATTGACTAGGATATTTGTTTATATGGGATTACCCTTCTGTTTCAAAGTCACCATTTAATCTTTGTAATAAATAACGCAGATCACCATCTGGATTAGCAGCGTATCATTTCAAGCATACGTTGATATTTCTTTTGAGAGCACATCTGATGTAAGTATATGTTGTATAATATGCTTTTTGGAATCTTAAAGTGTTTATAGCCTTTTTGCTGAAAGTCTGACTTTGTGCCTTTTGATGGTTGATATTGTATGTCATTGCTAAAGGCTGGGAAGGGAATCACAGATCTTAAGTCTTCTCTTCAGGTGATCATCAAATAACATCTTTTGATTCTTGATCTTCATTTGTATGCAAATGGCACAACGCTGATGGTGACACATTTTATTCCTTGCAGAATATTTTTGCAGATAATATTGTTGAGACAAAAGATGACTTCCTCAAAACATTTTCCACAGAGAGTCATTATGTCAAGTATGATTTCACATTGATGGCTTTCCTATATTTTAGTCCTAGTGCCTGAAGCTTAAGTAAATTGCATCTTATAACCATTCCTATTAATTTTTTATTCTTGGCTGATTCTTGATGCTTGTCCATTTGCAGATCTATGATCTCAAATGGAAAAATAATTCAGCAAAATGTTCCATCTGCATATAGCAATGGGTTGAATGGGAATTTGAAAACGGTTTGTTCTGAGCTGGAGGTGCGTTTTTCACTATCTTTCTTACACAAAAGGGTCATGTCAGGTTTACCATAATTTACACGTAACTAGTTTATCAGCTAACAGCTAGCTTATTAGTCAAAAGTTAGGTTAGTAGCCAACAGTTAGCTTATTAACCAACAACTAGTTTGACAATTCTTTTGTGTGGATTCTTTATAGTGTAAGTTTTAGAGGTCTTAGATGTTCATTTTTATAGTACATTCTTAATTTTGACATGTGTTATCTACACATGCCCGATTATACGTTGAAAGCTTGAATAGTTGAATGCATGGCTTATCCTTTTCTTTTTCATTCTTCAGGTTGTTCGTGTTGAGGGCTCATCTATGGGCCTTCTTTACTGTAGATTGGTACCGCTTGTTCTTCTTCTTGTTGATGGTAACATCCATTTGCTCCCAAAATGCTAAAAAGTTATATGGCTTTGCATTCTTTCTTGCAAATTTCGAACCTAATTCTCCATTTTGATGCGGTCACAATTATATTTCAGGTAGCAATCCCATTGATGTTACTGATCCTGACTGGGAGATCTATCTTTTAGTTGAAAAGAAAAGTGATCAGCCGGACCATCCACAAAAACTGCTTGGTTTTGCAGCTCTTTACCGGTTCTTCCATTACCCTGACAGCCAAAGGTTGAGACTTGGTCAGGTATATCCCCTTTCCATAACTTCTAGACAAGTTGAAAGCACACATGTTCTCATGATCCAACTACATTTGTTACTAGTCTTTTACTAGTCCTATATGGATAAAACTATCTATGAGGAAGGTTTTTGTTTGGGAGGACTTTTTCATAGATGGAAGAAACATTTTTTTAATAGGGAGGGACGGATTTGGAAAAAACTTAGCTTTATGTAGTAAATTTCTCCCTAGAAGCTTACTAAATAAGTCACTTTCTATATAATGAAGCCACTACCAAACAGTCATCTATCTATAGTTGACCGAAAAAGCTGCGAGTCACATTAAGCTCATTAAGCTGCCAACAAACAGTCCCTTGGGTGTTATTTGTAGGGGTGTAAACGATACGAATCAATTTGCGAGCTACTCGTGATCGACTTGGTCAAAGCTCGGTCAACACTCGACTTGAATAGGCTCGGCTCGAACTCGAGCTCGACTCGACATATTAACGAGTCGAGTCAAGCTACCCAATACTCGACTCGAAAAGCTCGTGAGATACTCGATTATTTTATATATAATTAGTTTTAAAATATAATCAGTTCTTATGATAAAATATGTAAAATATAAATAATAAAAATGTCTTGTATTTTTAGATATTTAAACAAAATTATGTATTTTTTAATTATAAAAATTAATCAATTATTTTTTATTAAAATCATAATTAGAAAAAGACATAGAAAAACTATAAAAATGGTTAGTGAATTTGTCCCACATTGAAAGAGAGATGGTAAAGGAAGAGAGAAAAGATGTTATAAAAAGAGAGGGAGGTGAATGGAATTTCTAACTTTGTCTTTTTGATGATGAAGTTTGAAGTTGATCCCTTTAGTTTTATAAACACTAAGAGAACACCTTTAAGTTTTAAAAAAAATATAAGAGAGACCCTAAAATTTCATAAATTTCAATTGGTTTGAGTTTGATCTGAGTTCAAGCTTGATTTGAGTTGCAGCTCGAGCTTCTTTTGAGCTTGATTCAAGCTCGAGTTCGAGCTTGAGAAATAGTTATCGAGTTCGAGTCGAGTATAATGATACTCGAGCTCGACTTGCATCATTTACACCCCTAGTTTTTTGGTTGGTTTTCCATTAAGTTCTGTATGAATAAAGCCGTTTGTGTGGATTAATCTGTTTGTATGGATTGGGATGATTTTTGTTTAGGAGAGTTTTTTCATAGATGAAAGGTGCATGTTTTTTAACTGGGAGAAGCAGGTTTGGAAAAAACTTGGCTTTCTGCATAAAGCTTTCCTAAAAACTTATTGAATAAGCCACTTTCTATATCATTAAGCCACTACCAAAGTCATGTATAATTGACCGAATAAGTTGCGAGACCCATTAAGCTCATTAAGCTGCTAACAAACAAATCCTGAACTTTCCTTATTTTGGGCACTGTATATATAAACTCACAAAGACAATTTATCAATAGGCCATCCAAGATTTAATTAAAATAAGATGATTTATGTTGGTTTAGTATATTAAATGTTTGTTGCACTTGTCAAATGACAGATATTAGTACTCCCTCCGTACCAACACAAGGGTTACGGAGGTCGTCTTTTTCAAGTAATCACCGACCTGGCGGTTTCCGACAACGTCTATGACCTATCCATTGAAGAGCCACTAGAATCATTGCAACACGTGAGAGCGTGCGTCGACATACCTCGCTTACTCAAATTGGAAGCAATCCAACCGTCACTAAACTCAGTTGTCACGCGTCTAAAAGAAGAAAACCTAGCCAAGAGAACCCAGATCACCAGATTCGGGCCACCATCAGAAGCCATTGAAGAAGCTCGGAAAACTCTTAAAATCAACAAGAAACAGTTCTTACAGTTATGGGAGATTCTAATTTACATATCTCTTGACCCCATCGAAAAGCATCTCGAGAATTTCAGGATCATTGTGTTGGATCGTATTAGGGCTGATGTGATAGGTAAAGATACAGGTGCGGCTGGGAAACGGGTGATTGAGGTCCCAACGGAATACGATCCTGAAACGTCTTTTGTGATGTTCAAGATGAACGGTGGTGATGAATCGAAGGAAATCGAGATGGAGGAGAATGATGAAGTGAAACAAGAGGAACAGCTGCAGAAACTTGTTGATGAAAGGATTGAAGCTATAAAATTGGTTGCACAGAAGGTATCTGGTAAGAGTTGTTGAAATTTATGAAAACTAGAGTATTATTAGAATTATAATGACAATTTTCTTTATGGGTTCAGACCTCTTTAGATGTCTGTTGAGTTTGCAAGAATTACAATATGGTTTTCATGATGGGGTTTTCAGTAATTTTGCAATTGTTTCAGCATCCATTCATTCATTTCTTTTGATGCGTTTCGATATTTTTGGAGGCCCTGTTACTAACATTCGTATCGAGACTAGATCGATTGAACAGGTAATTTAAGACAAAATATAAATGGTTGTACTCATATATTATATTAAAAGTCTTACAAATTAGAGCGTCTTAAAATGACAGTTATAGGGGTTGTTTGTTTACCTCTTAATAGTTCCATTAAGAGACACTCTTTGAATCTTTAAAAAAAAATTGTCTATTAATGTTTCTACAATCCTATGAATGATTTTGTATCATAAACCTTCCTTAACCATTAGGTGTCATAGTTTCATTGTAAACAATTACCAAACGATTATATTTCCTTTTGCATTATATCATGAGATCCTCTTAATCCTTCTGATCACTTAATTATTTTGCATCAAACCATTCAGCAATTGTCAAACAGCCTCATACTTTTAATAAAATCGTCTTTCTTAAGGGGTGTTTGGTTTGCAGAACGAAATCTTTGCTTTGACCGTGAGTTCGGTCAGATGGAATTGGAATCTTTGGGATATCCCATGGACGGGTGAAATCTTTAACCGAAGGAATTCAAAGCATTTCTACATTTTCGGTATGTGAACCAAACAAATGAATTGAATTTTGGTAAAAAGAATTGACCATTCAATTCCCTTGAAATCCTTCGACTTCAATGAACCAAACAACCATTTACATTTTACGAAAGCTATTAAGCTGTCACTCACCAAATTTGCTAAGAGAATAAAAGCCTTCAACGTTATAATCAGATTAAAACATGAATAGTTGGATTAAAAAGGTTAAAGCATGCAAATAGAATTGGGTAAAGGGTAAAACATGTATAAACGATTACCAAAACTTCTGGGGGTCCTATTCTGTTTTTTTTTTATAATAGAACGGTCCCAAGTGTCTTTTACTCTTAACCTACGACTCGCTTGGGTTTCCTTCGGTAGTCTTGTCACATTCTATTGGGAGCGTTACACAATCAAGACTGAACATTACTAAAAAAGAAAGGATTGGACCGACACGAGTGAGGTATGCAGGTGAACTAATTGTGCAAGGTTTTAGGATCTTAATTTGACGTCAGTAGTTTACCAATTTTGTTGTATCTCCCTTGTTTTTGTTGGTCTAACATTCATAGACGTGCAATAAGTTTTTAGTCTGTCATGCTTTATGTCTCGCGTAACAAACTCATATCTTCTTTGGGCTCGGGATACCACAAAACGTCAAGATACAAAACAACTACCAAAGGATAACTGGCCCAGCATACCAGGTTATCGGTAGAGCCCAACATCCAAACAAAGGATAATTGGCCCACCAATACGAGGTTATCGGTAGAGCCCAACATCCAAACTAGGAGGAGTTCATCGGTTCAAACCTCACAGAGGGTAAAATATTTGTTGTATATAAATATTATAGAGAAAATTACAACAAAATGGAACCAACTTTCACCTGATTCTTATTTTGGGGAACCAACTTTCAAAATCGTCATTTAGGGGTCTCTATCAAACTTTTTATTTATTTAAGGGTCTGGTTGATTTGTTTAACAGGTAAGAGGTAATTTAAGGGTCTCTATCAAACTTTTGGTTTGATTTGCCAAATTTGATTTAAACTTTAATATTGATACGGATTGGTTGGATATAAAAATCTTGAATGTGATATTTAATATTTATTTTTTATTGCATCAATTAATTTTTTCTATTAAATTGATTTTTTTATTACATTAGCAAAAAACAATTTTTATTGTGGTAATTTAGATTTTTTTTTAAATTTTCAATTTGATATCTGAATTTTAAAAAAAAAACTAGATTTGAAATGAAAAATAGATTTTATTGCATTAATTTTTAAAAAAAACAAAATTTAGTTATTTTTTTGTAATTATTTTGCAATTTTAAATATTACGTGAAATATTAGTTTTAAAACAAAAAATTAATATGATGTGAAATATCTTAGTTGACAAAAAATCTGGATGATATCAGCATTAACAGGTCAACCAGACCCTTAAATTATCATCATTAACAGGTCAACCAGACCCTTAAATAAACAAAAAGTTTGATAAAAACCCCTAAATGACGATTTTGAAAGTTGGTTCCCCAAAATAAGAATCAGGTGAAAGTTGGTTCCATTTTGGTGCAATTTTCCCAACACTATATATTAAAAAAAGATACAGATCACCACATGTTTATATTGCATAATCAAGTAAAAATTTACACCACACAACCTCTTCTCAACCTAACAGAACCTATGATTGTACAAGTTGCCTAGATTTTGTGCACACAATAACCTTCATCCTCTGATGTCAAATTTGGCCTCCAGTTTTCAAATTCAGATCCACCAAAAACCATTTGCTTGATTCCAACATGGCTGTAAATGATACCAATAAAACATTCACAATTGGCACAGAAAAGGGTATTAATATGACATTTCATGGCAGTTTCGTCGGATCCCATTTCCAGTTCTTCGTCCCCGTTTCATACGATGAAAATTAGGGTTTCCTGAAATGAAGATGGAATCCGAGGGAGAAATTCGGAAACTTACTCTGAACTTATCTGTGTCATTGCATTTATCAATATGTCCAACAGCAAAGGCTCACTAGTACCAATATCTACCCTGCAAAAATATGAACCAATATTAAAAGTCTTGCTAAACATGGAACATTGATCCCTGTTATGTTATATTCTGTCAAGTCCAGTGTACCAAACGCATCTTAAAAGATGTAAGCAGTTGTCATTGGTCTCAATGGTACGCAGACAAGACTGGACAAAACTGGCGGGAGTGAGATAGGCAGATGGAAGGATTATGGAAGATTTAGGGTTTTAATTTGACATGGATAGTTTAGTAATTTACCAATCTTCCAGATTTTTGTTCCACCTATTTTGGTGGGACATTAAAATCCAGTTTTGTCCCACTCAATCTAATAATCTGATATCGCACCAAACGTGGGATCACAAATTTTTATTCTGACCTATCTCGTCTTATTAAAAATATAAATGAAAAACAATTTAAGAAGGGGAAAGAAAACGTTCATTTTAAGGTTCCGTAAGTATTTACCATATGCGTGCAAGGTTGTCTTGAATCTCAAGATCACTGATGTTATAAAATGTAGACGGTTCAACATTTGCTCCTTGAATATCATCATAGCTTGGTCTTTTATCAGTGGTAGATTGCGACAACTGGTAAAATTACATGCATTTCACAAATATAATGCAACTTGATGGTTGTTTAAATATATGGAATTAAAAGATTCAAACTTGAAATATATAAAAATAAATTTAGCAATTACTTGCATATTCATAGAATTGCACCCGCCAAGCCGTCCAACGATATGCCATGAACGAATTGCCTGCACATAACATATCAAAAAAATTACTGTTTTAGAAATATGTAACGATTACACTTTTTAATTAACCAAATGACAACTTTACCCTTAATAATAGATGGAGTAATGAATTTCTCCATTTCATAATTAAGTGTAGAATTGGAAAGTAGACGCTTACTTTTGAATGTGGACACTTATCTTCGGACAAACTAATAGAAATGTGGACACATATTTTTTGACGGAGGGAAAACTATTTTTCTGGAAAGAAAGTAACTTACATCGCAAATCATCTTAATGTCTTTGTCCAATGGCGCATGGTAGAACTCGATCCAAATATACGAGTTGGAGAACTCAAATCTGAAATAATTTTACGAATAACTCACTTTCTAAAATCATCTTAATGTCTTACAGATATTCTAAAAGTATTTTGTTAGTATCATGAAGAAGCTCAAGGGATATCAGTATATATATCTTCTTCATTTCGTTCATCTTCCATTTTGTAGGTTTCATCTTCATACGGACCCAAAAACATATTTTCATATCTTCTCAAACCAAATAAATACAACTCAAAAAGTGAAATGTTAATCGTGAAAAGATCGTTCCTCTTGAGTAACAAGTGAAATCGGATGATTCCACTAGAATAGGAATGATTACAGTGATATCTATCTGACTTTTGAGAGGTCAGACTCTCTCCCAAAGGCTCACGCCCTATTCATGTTTAAAAAACTCGATGTCCCTCCTACCCAATTGGTCAAGGAAGCTTTTTCTAATGGTATGCCACTAGGAATTTCTGGTACTTTCAGCTTCATGATTGTATTCCAGGCTGAACACAACATTCTTAGCACCCATTTCACATGCTAGGCGTAGCTGGTGTATTTGGCGGCTCCTTATTCAGTGCTATGATACCCCTTCCTCCTTATTTATACTCCTTTACAGTTGCTAAAAGCATATGTTAAACATAAACTCCCGTCCAAGCTAAGAATTCCCACCTACTTTCTAGACCCTTCTAGAATGCTCTTGACTACTCATGAATCACATGTACAACCACTATTAGGGGGCTATTACAATACCCACCCCCAAACTTCCATTTTGTCCTCTTTATTTTATCTTGTCCTTGATCATTGTAAGTAAGTTACATCATCTTTTATTGTTTGGTACGAACATCTTATTATGTCATGTCTCCTAGTCTTACTAAACGCTATACAGACACTAGTCCAGTCCAATCCGGTTTCTATCATGTCCGGTCTACATACCAAATGCACCCCTCAAGAACATATCAATAGTATATGACTAATTATTCTGTCCATCTACCGCCATCACTCAAAGATTACATGTAAGAAAATTAATAAAATACTTAGGAAAATGAAGCCTAAATAGATGTTGTCGGCTAGTTGTTTTGCACATATTTGTAGTGTTAATCTAATCGCTTTTGCATCTTAGTTCGGTTAATATTTAGTATAATTTTGATCGGATCCATCCTCCGCTTTATGGCTGGGTCACATTCGTGAAAGTAACAGAATTGTTGAGTTTCAGGCTGATTTTATGAAGATGGCACTCAATTCGGTAAGCAAGGATGTCGAGGAATCAAGTGGAAACGGGAAGAAGGCAGAAGAGTGAGGATGAGACGCACAGTCCGTGCGGTGAACAAGGCAAAAAGTGCACGACCCATGCTATTTTGGACAGAAGCAACGGACGGCGCATGCTCTTTTAAAGACAAAAAACACAAGGACCGTGCTCCTTGCCTGACAGCATTTTGCATATAGCCGCCCACTCTATTTCAGATAGATAATCACTTACCTCAATATATATGTTTGATATCACCATTTCCACCTTCTCTTTATGCTTTAGTTCAATCCATGATTTAATTGGTCATTTATTGTAGCATCATAATTGTTCTCATATGGTAGCTAATTCGAGTTCCATGAATGTCTTCATAAATTATCCTGTATTTTGATACATAGTTTAACTCATAGTTTATAAAAAAAAACTATCTGGTTGTAGTTCACGTAGCTCGTTATGATCTATAGCAGAACTAGTTCTTAAATCATTGCCCCTATGATCGACCCCTATGCTACAACACCCGTATGCTTGCGATTAATTTAAAACACATAAGACGTCGTTAGTGAGTCCCCTTTACTCGATTATCATTAGTTTTTAAAATTTTAATATTTCCATTTCTTGTGTTTCATTTATGTAATGTGAATTTAGATAAATATGCAATCATGGCTCTCAAGTTCGGAGGAATTAAGATGAGACCCAAATGTAAATATTCACTAAAACATGCCAGAATGAGCTATTTTTAGCCATTATAGTTGTAAAAAAATTTTCCAAACTAATCATATGAGATTGCCAAAGTAGCTCAATTCACTAAGCACATTTTAGTGTTTTCTTTTTTCCATTAGCTTGTATAATGGTTAGTTTGCAATGATAGTACAAATGCCATAATCAAGAAACCAGTTCAATCTTTATGGGTCATAAACACAATAAAATGTCCATAAACCCATTCAATATTTATGCTTACTTGTTAAAAGTCACACTCATGGGTGTCGCTGAACCGGTTTTACGGTGCAGTATCTTGTCCTTTTTCCTCCTCAGCCTCTCTGCTATCTGGCATTTCAACAAACACTTAGCATACATCCTCATTCTACAACTTCTGTATTCTGATTTCAATTAGAGTTCAAACAAACTAGCAATCACAACAAATTTCAAAGTAGGATCTTCGTTCCCTAAAGCAGATACGTAGTCGACTTTTCAGGTCATACTTATCATTTTCAACCTAACAAGGTAGCAATGCTGAAAATTTAATGAATTTGAGGTTTTCCCATGAACAGAAGCTTAACAAATCTTAGCTAATATGTTTGGCATCAGCAGCTACACTTTCACTTTTGGTGTTAAATGAGTTTCTTCTGAACAACCTTTCATATGAATTTGCATTCGGAAAATGAAAATGAAAACTCAAATTCTGAAACAATTTCTAGCCATGGTTGTGCTTACTTTATCCTTTGCTTTAGCTGGGTCATCAAGAGAAGCTCCCAAAATTTCAGCAAATTCAGGATCCCTTTCATAATTCATTTCTTCTTCTTCTCGTTCAGACCGACCATTTGGAGAGAATTCTTTTTCCACTTTATCCCAATCAATATCAGCCATATCATCATCATGAAGTTCTTCTTCATCTTCTTCGAGATCCTTAAAATGATTCAGGAAATCAGTCGATATTGGTCGTCGACCTTCATCAACTTTAACCAATAATTTGCATGGGCTACTGCGAGTGGTACGTAAATTGATGAAATTTAGAACGCTTGGAAATATGTTGTGATGATTGAATTGGGATATTGTTGAATTGAAGATTCGGGGGAATTGAATTGTGCTTGATTGTAGTACGTTCATGGTGAGATAATTGGGGTTTTAGGGTTTATCATCAAACCATCGTCAAGGGTTTTGTGGATAAAAAGTGGGCCGGAAGCTCTTTTGGGCCAAACTTATCGGGTCAAAGCCCAACAAGATAAAACTTGAGTAAACTATGATTGGGTCAAAAGGGGATTCTACCAACTTTTTTTTTTATTATTATTTTTTTTTTATTAACTTGGATATTCAACCCGTTATGTGGGCCGACTAATCCCAGAACGACCATCTGTTTTGCAGATAGACCAGAGTCATCGCATTTGAACCTCCGTGGTCACAAGGGGATTTTTATTTCCTCTTAGATTTAAACCTAGGACCTCTTGGTATTTTTAACCTTTGGAACCAAGCTCAAGCCAATCAGACACCACCATTATGGTTAATTCTACCAACTTGTTATGATCTGAGATAAAAAGTTCGTGAGTTTGGTCTTACTTTATTGTTGAGAAAAAACAAAAGAATTCCCTGCAAAATTAGAGTGACGGTTCGTTTACACAATGAAATCTATTGAAATTGGAATCTATACTGATTTATAAAACGAAATTTGTCAGAATTAGAGAATTTCAAAGGAATTTAAATTAAAAAATTGAAATGGAATTTTATCATGTTCAACCATGAATTTAGTTAGAACAAATTGAAATATAATATGTAAAAAAAATTGAATATGTATGGCAGTGGTGGTCATGGTAGTGGTAGTAGTGGCAGTTGTGTTAATACCGATGATTGTGATGATGGTAGTGGCGATGGTTACGATGGTGGTGGTGGTGGTGATCGCAATGACGACAATGGTAACATCGGTGAGGTGAACACAACCCTGATGACGGAGACAGTGGCGATATTGGCAACGACAACAGTGGTGGTTGGAGTTGATATTATTGGCGACAAAAAGAAAATCTATCTTAGAATTTCCATTATTATGGATATAATGTAACATAACTCAACTGGTTATAATTTCATCATTTGTCAGGCATCTTTATAAAAAAGTAAATATAAATAATTAGACTTGGGATCATGTGAGACAAATGGTTTTTCGTGAGACTCGTAACACCAATTCTCAACATTTGGATTAGATTTATAATCTGACAATCTGAACATTTATAAACACCACGAGACTTCTCAATAATCACAAAATTGCCATCGTGCAATTTAGACTGTTAGATCATTAACTTAAAAAGTTGATCAATGAATATAAAATGGTCTTAAGGGTCTCATGAAAAACCATTGGTCTCACGTGAACCCAACCCTAAATAATTAATGAATATAAAATATTAATTAGCATGATATACCAAGGGTGTTCATCTAAACCGCACAAAACACCCTGCATTGCACTGGAACACGAGGTTAATAAATTATGTGGTACCGTTTGCGGTTTGCATTCTTATTAAACCACACTTTGCAGTGCGGTTTACAGTTATAGAATCATCAAATCGCGGTTAGCACCACATATTTTTTTAATATATTTCAGATATATTATATATACGTTAATCATTTGCTGAATGAAAATAGTTATCACATCACTGATTATTTATTAAATTTTCAATATATCTGAAAATTCTCAAACCACATTTACGATTTAGGGTTTGGTTATAAACCGCATCAAACGCACCACGAACACCTCAATAACGATAATACATGAGGAGGTGTTTGGGATTGCTTATCTGAAACAACTTATGATTTTCTACAAAAACACTTATCAACTTATTATAAGTCAGAAGGGTTTAACTTCTTCAAAAACTTCTTATTACAGGTTTGGCACCGGTATAAGTTGTTTATTCAAACACTCAAAAGTGTTTATTACCGATGTCACACCGAAATAAGTCAATAAGTTGTTTTTATAGGCAATCTCAAACACCCCTAAATTAACATAAAAATTGCATGATCATTTTTATGAGTTTGGGCCAGTGAAGCCTATACAATATCTATGTGACCCAATCCAATAAAGTTTGGCCCAAAACGGCCCGTAAATCGACTCCGTTCATATTTATAGTTTGCCCAAAACCCTAACCCTAAAAAATTCCATCGTCCCTGCTCTGTTTTCAATCCAACCAATCGAAGCGAAATCCGAAATCAGCAAAGGACGTCAAGTTCGAAATGGGTGAGTTCATCGCTTGCAATACCTTCTTATCGATAAGATTTCTGTAGTTTCCTTGTTTCATAGCTAAAATATCGATCTTTACTCGATCAATGAAATTCGTTATTGTTTTGATTTGATCACAGGAAAGGTTCACGGATCTTTGGCTCGTGCCGGTAAAGTGAGAGGCCAAACTCCTAAGGTAGCCAAGCAAGACAAGAAGAAGCAGCCTCGCGGTCGTGCTCACAAGCGTATTCAGTACAACCGCCGTTTTGTCACCGCCGGTAAGTTTATTATATATCTCGCTATTTAATTTACGTAATCAACGTACGCTTATTTCTGAATTGAGTTTTTAAATTTGATGAATTTTGATCTCAAATTCTTGATCTTATCTTGTTGATAGAATCATAGCAGTTTAATGATCTTGTTGATCTCAAATTGTTGATATTATCGTTAATGCGAATCGATATGATAATTTTGGAGGAAGTTATTGCTTCCTTTTCATGTTATGGGATCAATGCTTGATAATTCTCTGTTTGTTCTGTCTGCAGTTGTTGGTTTTGGAAAGAAGAGGGGACCAAACTCATCAGAGAAGTAAGCTGAGGAAATGTGTAATTTTGTAAGCTTAGTTTTAATGGAATTGATTTTAGGTTTCCATCATGTTATTTAGACAATGTTCATTATGCCCATAACACCTTTTCTACTATAATCTGAAATTCCTTTCAAGGGTATTTTTAAGTTTGATATTTGATAGCATTGTTCTTGAATTTATAATGATCTGCATGTTATTATGATTGCTGTGACTTAAGCTAATTTAGGACTGTTTTTTAACAGCTTAGCTTATTCTGTCAGCCATACATGGCTCTTTGGTAGTGGCTTAATGATATAGGAAGTAGCTTATTCAGTAAGCTTCTAGGATAGAGCTGAATGCATAAAGCCAAGATTTTTTCTCCAAAACTGTTTATCCCAATTACAATGCATGCTCTTTCTATGTATGAAAAAACTCTCCCAAACAAAAATCTTACTGATGTATACAGATCAATCCATATAGGCAGCTTTAGCCATATAGGACTTAATGAAAAACCATCCAAACAGCCTCTCAATATATTGTGTTTTGCATATTGAGTTATAGATGATGTTAGAATATGAAATGTATTCTAGTTGAAGGATATGGCAGATCTTTAGGACTTGTATAACAACTGTTATTACGTTTGAATATTGTGATCGAGTGTTTGATTTCTTGAACCATAGTACTTATCTTTCAATTGCAAACCAGCCATGGTTATTGTTAAAATAGTGTAACAAAAGATACTAATTTGTCCAAAAAACATCTGTGCATTTTCCTGCTGGAAAGAAGATTTGTTTGCAATAAAAATTCAGGTATCTTGGTTCAAATGTGTTTCTCTACTGTAAATTGACCATTGGTTTGTAACTGGTTATCGATTCCAAAATGGTTCAAATGAACTCAAATTGGATATTTTTGGATTTGTAAATTCCTCTAGTTAGGGATCAAAAGGGAAGTGGGTGTGATAGATGAGGTAGACTGGCTTTTTGGTTGGTTTTCATTAAGTCTTGTATAGATAAAGTTGTCTGTGTGAAATAATCTGGCTTTATGGATTGAGAATGTCTTGTTTGGAAGGATTTTTTTATAGATGGAAGGAGAGTGTTTTTTAATTGTGAAAGACAAGTTTGGAAAGAAACTTGATTTTCTACTTAAACCTCCTCTTGGAAGTTTACCGAATAAACCACCTTTTATCATCAAAAGGTGGTTTCCTTTTATCATCAAACTACCAAACACCGTTGTAAGTTTCATTAAGCTCATTAAGCTGCCAACAAGCAGACATGTAGCTCTCTACCCAAAATACTACCTTGCTTCAGGGGGTGGGGATTTTTCTAGAGTATAATCTTTCAGGTGGAATATACTGGTATTTGTGTGAAGATAAAAGAGTTTAAAGTATAAACCATGGAATTTTTGTAAACCGTAGAAATTAATTTTAACTGTTTTTCTAGCTTTATGAATATCTATCTGGTTTCATAAATATCTGGATTATTTTTTAATCTAAAGCAATGATCATAATGATTGAACTTTGTCATTTTTCACAAGTAATTTAAATTGTTTTATAATTAAATTAGATTTTAATTACGTTCATATGGTCTATAAAAAATGGTTATGTACTTATCCAATATAATATTTTTTGGAAACCTTTTAAATGTTACAAATCTGCAATCCAATACTTTTGAAAATGATAAGTGTTCATTTATTATAATTTGAGTATTTATGGAAGATGATTAAAATTCATTAATTATAATCAACGTTTTATATTAAGAAACAATCGATATATTTATAAAAACAGATATTTGTTAGACTAGATGGACGGTTGAGATTAGTTTGTATGGTTTGTAAGATTTTCATGATTTGTATTCGATTGTAGCAACATTTTGGGATCATTCCTGTTATTTTTTTTTTCTTTTTTGAAGGATATAATATATTTAATATATGACAAATGTAACAAATAAACTCACAAACCCTGTTATTAATATTTTTTAATAAACAAGTAATTGGATATTAATGTTTGAGCACAGGACAAAAACATATTTTTATTTTACAATATCTCAAATAAACTTAATTGACAATAAAGAAAATATATGAATGTTGTGAAAAATGCCTTAAATACAATAAACGAAGTTGATTCTAGAAGCAAGCTTTTTAGAACCAAAACTAGACCCGTTGGTGCATTTTCATTCACAAAACTAGACCCCACCTAAGGGAATTAATGATAGTCTTTTTTTTTTTTTTTTTTTAATAATTAATATAGATATTCAACCCATTATACGAGCTGAATAATCTTAGGACGACTATCCATTTTGCAGATAGTCATGACCAAACCAGCCAAGCCCCGACTTGGAACCGGCGGAGGACTGGAACCGGGACCGGTAAGGGAACCATCGGTTACATCCGGTTATGGGTTTTGTCGGTTTTGTAGGATCGGGACCAGTTAAGGACCGGCCCGGTCCGGCCCAAAATGTAGGTGTAATAAATGTATTTATAATAAATTTTTGAAAGACAATATAATTTTAATCATAATAAAACGTATTTTTAAAGTATATTTGAGTGAACTAGTTACAAATTTTATAATGTATTAAAAATATATATATCATTAAAAAAATATTTTTTAATAGGCAGGACCGGTTGGGATTGGTAGTCAAGGACCGGTTGTAAAGAACCTTGACCAGTCTTACCATTTTCGACTATGACCGGTTATGAAAAAATTTGGGACCGGTTCACGGTTTTTGGCCATCACTATTCGCAGGTAGCCTAGAGTCAACACATTTGAACTTCCATGGCTACTAGAAGATTTTTATTCCTTATTGGATTTGAATCTGAGACTTCAAAACATTTTTGACCTTTGGAGCTCAAGATCAAACCAATCTGGCACCACCCTTTTGGTTAACGGTGATCTTTTTCTTGTTAGGGGGTGTTTGAGATTGCATATTAAAATAGTTTATTAACTCATTTTGGCTTGGTGTTGATAATAAGGAGTTTTTAGTGTTTAGATCGAAAAAAGAAAAGAAATACTTATATACTCATTTGACACCAGTAATAAATAGTTTTTGATAAGTTGCTTTTTATAATTTATTAACTTATTCCACTATGGTACAAGTAATAACGAGTTTTTAGTGTTTGGATGAGGAAAAAAGAAATACTTATTAACTCATTTCGTTTTGGTATCCAAACACTTTTTATAAAACTCCGGTTTAACACCACATAAGTTGGTAAATATTTTTACAAAATAAAAACAATAAGTTGTTTTAAATAAGTAAATCTCAAACATCCCCTTACTCGTAATTTCCATACCAGTTTATCTGTATCTCGATTAATTTTGAAGGGTTATGGAGAATTGACAAGTCAGTATTCCCAATTCCCAAAGAATTTGTAACAAATTCAAAGTCCAAAGCAACGGACTGACCTAATAACTTCGAATCCAACTTAAAACCATGATGTAAGTTTATTTATATTAAGTTCATAATTTAGCTATTTTTAAGGGCAAATTGCATGAAAAAGTAACGTACTTTAACTTGATTCCTATTTTGGGTAACGTACTTTCAAAACTTTCATTTTGGTACATGTTGATAGAGCAAATTGCATGAAAAAGTAACATACTTTAACTTGATTTCTATTTTGGGTAACGTACTTTCAAAACTTTCATTTTGGTACCTAAGATGTAAAGTTTTAAACATTTAAGTACCCGGGTAACTGGTTGAAATATTAACCGATTATCATGCTGATATGGCGAGTGATGTGGTATCAAACTCAGTATTATTTGCTGAYGTGGTCAGTGACGTGRATTTTTTAAAATCTAAAATTAGTCTTTTTTTAGTCTAAAATTAGTCTTTCCGGGTTACCCGGGTACTTAAATGTTTACAACTTTACATCTTAGGTACCAAAATGAAAGTTTTGAAAGTACGTTTCCCAAAATAGGAATCAAGTTAAAGTACGTTACTTTTTCATGCAATTTGCCCTATTTTTAATTGTAAAATATTTTTAAATATTTTTATTTTTTTTAAATAAAAATAAAAATTAGTAGAAAAGAATTAAAATTTTTGTATACTCATAAAACATTTAAATAATAGTATTTTATTGTAAAAAATAGCAAAAAGATTATATAGGCAATATTTTATGTTTTATTAAAAAAGAAAAATAATAAATAAATACATTATTCTATCAGTATTATAATAATAATATATTGTTGCAGTTGATTTTTTTAGTGTTCAATTAACTCACCATTTATACTGTTTTTTTAATGACTGGTTGTTTATTTATGTTGATAAGTATGTTATTTATACTTTTATCAATAGTTTACAGTAATTTACGTGAGTTTCTATTTATTTTAAAACGTAAAGTTGATAGTTTTTTTTTTAATAGAAGTTGATGGTGAAAAAGATATGGGACCATAAATATGTTGGACCATGAATTTGTACAGGTAATGTTTTGTCGGCGTTGTACTAATGCGGCAATAATCAGTAATAATACGAGGTTCTTCAAACAGTTACTCTACATCATATAAATAGATCTAACAGTGTGTAGTCTAACATGAATTCAATTAGCTTTTTACTGGTTATGTTTTAAAAAAGTATGTACTCAACGAAAAATTATAGGTTTTTAGAAATGTATGATTATTATATATTTTAATTAATTAAAGAACAATCTTATTCTTAATAATAGACTGATAATTTCTCTCTCCCTCTCTTACATATATATATATATATATATAGAGAGAGAGAGAGAGAGAGAGAGAGAGAAAAGAGGAGTAAGTTTACTTTCTAAACTATGTTATTTGTACAAACCGTAAAAATATCATTCAATTATTGTAGATGGTGTTAATCATGAATATTATCGTCTTCATTATATTAATTTTAGAAAAATACATGAAACAATTTAATTAAAATTTCATAAGTATTATATAAAACAATTTTATAAAAAAAAAAAATACTATATGAAACAATATCGTAACATTAAACAATTTCATGAAAAAATTTCATAAGATTAAATAATACAATCGACGGAAGAGGGTGGGTGGTTTGCATGGTTTATACAAATAAAAATAGTTTGCATTTGATCACTTTTCTATATATATATATATATATATATATATATAGAGAGAGAGAGAGAGAGAGAGAGAGAGAGTTGGATTCATGTGAAACCAACTTGTTTATAAGACCCGTGAAACAATTTTTTTTACACTAGAAACTTCACAGCAAAACACTGTGAATATAAAAAAAAACCGAACCATCATAGCAAAAACGTTTTGCTATGAACTTTCAAGTGTAAAAAAATTATCTCACGGATCTCAAGAAAACTAATTTTAGATTAAAAAAATTCATGTCACTAATCACGTCAACAAATAATACTGAGTTGGATATCACATCACTTGCCACATCAACATGATAACTGGTTACCCAAGTACTTAAATGTTTAAAACTTTACATCTTAGATACCAAAATGAAAGTTCTAAAAGTATGTTATACAAAATAAAAATCAAATCAAAGTATGTTACTTTTTCATGCAATTTATCCGTTAATAAAAACCTATTTTTCATATTTTCTTAACACGTGTTTATCAATTGAACTAAAATTACCATAAAACTCTATAAAGATACTCGTTTACATGTATTATTTGTTTATGGGCATATCATATGTATCTTAATGATTTATACAATAATTCTTCGTAACAATAGTGACTTATAAAAATTATGCTCATCAATTACAAGGGTGGTGCCTGATTGATTTGAGTTTGAGCTCTAAAGATCAAAAGTGTCTAGAGGTCTCATGTTCAAATCCAAGTAGGAATAAAAATCCCTTTGTGGCCACGAAGGTTCAAATGTGGTGACTCAGAGCTACCCGCAAAGCTAGTAGTCGTCCTGAGATTAGAACTCGCATAACGGGTTGGATATCTAGGTTAATAAAAAAAATATAATTTACAGAATCTGTATAAACAAGTTGGTTTCACATCAAGTTTGAAGATTTTCTCCAGAAATGATTTCGCTAGTAATCGTGAAACCATTTTGCAGAATCTTCAAACTTGGAGATTTACATCATTTCTCTCCTACTTCATTTTGCAGAATCTGTTGAAGAAGAAAAATCTCCATTTTGGAGAAGTTATTAGAGGTACTCTTAGAAAATTCTTTATACTGAGAGTTCTTTCTAAGGCAAATTGTATGAAAAAATAACGTACTTTAACTTGATTTTTATTTTGGGTAATGTATTTTTAAAACTTATATTTTAGTATATAAGATGTAAAGTTTTTAAACATTTAACTACCCGAGGTAACCGGTTGAAACATTAACCGATTATCATGCTGACGTGACGAGTGATATGGTATCCAATTCAATATTATTAGTTGACATGGTTGATGACATGAATTTCTTTTAATCTAAAATTAGTCTTTAACCGTTACCTGGGTACTCAAATATTTAAAATTTTACATCTTATGTACCAAAATGAAAGTTTTGAAAGTATGTTACCCAAAATAAAAATCAAGTTAAAGTACGTTATTTTTTTTTAGGGAAAAGTACAATAAAAACCAATGAACTTTCTTGTTTGGAATGATTAAGTCCTTGAACTTTTTTTTGGAATAAATAAGTCCTTGAACTTTCCAAAACATGTTAAATAAGTCCTTGGACAATTTTTTGGCACAAATAAGTCCTTGGACATTCCAAAATATATTAAATAAATCCTTAAACATTCCAAAAAAATTTAAATAAGTCCTTGGACTATTTTTGGAACAAATAAATCCTTGAACAATCCAAAACATGTTAAATAACTTCTTGAACTTTTATAAAACATGTTGGATACATTCTAATGACTTGTACAACTAGTTAAAATGGTAATTATTTTTTTGTAAATGTAAGTACTTTTTTGTTATATTTGTTTAATTTTATAGATCTAAATACTTTTTGGTTCAAAAAATATTTAGGGGCTTAATCGTTCAAAATATGAATGTTCATTGGGTTTTTTCCGGATTTTTTTCACTATTTTACCACTTTATTTTTTTTCAAAAAGTTATTTAACATGTTTTGAATTGTTCAAGAACTTATTTGTTCCAAAAATTGTCCAAGGACTTATTTAACATTTTTTGAAATGTTCAAGGACTTATTTGTTCCAAAAATTGTCCAATGACTTATTTAACATTTTTTGAAATGTTCAAGGACTTATTTGTTCCAAAAATTGTCCAATGACTTATTTAACATATTTTGGAATGTTCAAGGACTTATTTAACATGTTTTGAAAAGTTCAAGGACTTATTTGTTCCAAAAAAAAGTTCAAGGACTTAATCATTCCAAACAAGAAAGTTCATTGGTTTTTATTGTACTTTTCCTTTTTTTTATATCAAATTTACCCTTCTCTCTATTATCCGCTACTGTAGAGAATAAGATAGAAAAACTATTGGAGCATTATAGAGAATAAAAAATTAACTTTACATCTTATGTACCAAAATGTATTTTTACTTTTTTTTTTCAATTTTCAGATTTGTCTGTTCTGTTTTTATAAAAATCTATTTTAAAAGAGAATTTAGTATAACTATCAGAACAAACTATTTTTCAAATCTCCAAAATTTCTAAAATAACATAGCTGTCAAATATGTTGTATCTAAGAAAGTACTTGTCAAAGATGGTTTTAAGTAGTCGAATGTTTACAGTAATCAATGGCGGATTTAAGCTTTTCGTCACGTTCTTCATGATTCATCTGGCTGTAATAATTAGGCGACTGAATTCTCACCGGCTCTGCTACTAATTCATCGTCATTCTTCATCTCCAAATCCAAATCTACCGACGACGAATCCAAACATCCAATAAACACTCTCGGAAAACACGAATTCCAGCTGCACAGCTTCTGATGATGATTTCTTCGTGGTAAATCAAGCAACTCCGGCGAAGGAGAAAGAGGCGGAGGCGGAGGCGGTGGCGGTGGCGGAATTCCGATGGTTTGAATCGGCGGAGGAGTAGTTGGATCAGTGGGAATGGCGATGATATGAGTGGTGTAGGTGTTGTTCGCCTCCTCCATAACCATAATTGATTTCGAAGGAATTTGATTGTGATTTTAAATCCCCAAAATCAATTTCGATTCCCATATATGTACACGTCTTTATTGTGGGAAACCCTTTTTATTTATACTCATGATCTTATATAAAATTTTGGTAAATTTCTTTACAAAATTATAAATATGGCATTAAATACGAGGAGACGGATCGTCTGATAGTTAAGGTTAGAAACGTGAGAAGATATTTGAACCATTGATTACTTTTTAATTTCATTTTCATTATATGAATTGTGTTTGGTAAATAAATTGATCCGATGCATCTGTGTAGGCATGGGAATGAACTCCGACCCGTCGGGGAACTCGGTCCACCCTCCCTGGTTGGGGACAAGGATCCCCGTTTGTCTCAAACCAAGGATGGGGATGGGGACGGGTATGGTACTCCCCGTCCCGTACCCGTTATATATATATTAATTAATAAATTATATATATATATATATTATTTTAACTAAGGCGGTAAGGGTTGGGTTCACGTGAGACCAATGGTTTTTCGTGAGACCGGTAAGACCAATTTATGTTCATTGATCAACTTGATAAACTAATGATCTAATGGTCTAAAATCCACGGTGGCAATTTTGTAATTATTGAGAAGTCTCGTGGCATTTATGAATGTTCAAATCTAACAATTGTAGATCTAATCCAAGGGTTGAGAATTGGTCTTACGGGTCTCACGAAAAACCATTGGTCTCACATGATCCCAAGTCAAGGCGGTAATTCATAATTTTTAAAATTTTCTAACTAGGTTTATAATCTAAAATTATTATTATTTGGATGTTAATTTGTAATATTTTAGATATCGAGTTTAAATACAATTACTCGATAAGTTCTGTATATTACTCGATATGGTTTTATATAACTTAATATCTTTTGGTACATGTGACTTTAAGTTTTTTTTGGATTAAATTGATTTTTTTTATTTTAGATTATTAGTTCTTATATGATGTTGTTTTTTTTTATCAAAATAAATTCATTATGGTTTTAGGTTTATTAAAAATGCTTGAGATTTAAACATTAATGGTCTCTCACATATTTAATTTAAAATAATTTACATAAACGAAAAAAAAATCTCCATTTCCCCATGGGGATGTGATTATATTCCCCGACGGAGATGGGGACGGGGATGGGGATTAAGGTTTCTGCCCCATTCCCATGTCTATCTATGTGTATCTTGTTACTGTTGATTTTCAATTGTGATTGATTCAAAGGTGGAGATTTATGCTTATCTTTCTCGCTATAACTTTCATTCCCATTGGAACCTAATACAATATATACTATTTTGGTAAACTTTAAGAAAAAACAGTTAGAAGGTGAAACCAACCTTGAAAATGGCTATTTTAATGAATTTCTATTAAAAAAATTGTATCTTTTATAAAGCTTTTATGAATCCTTTTAAAACCGAATTTTTATTAATTTACTTTTAAATTTCTGTTATATATATATTTTTTCCCGATTAATCTGGATATCCAACCCGCTATATGAGCTGACTAAACCCAGAGCGACCATCTGCTTTGCGGGTAGCCCAGAGTCACCGCATTTGAACCTCCGTGGCCACAAGAGGATTTTTATTCCTCCTTTGATTTGAACCTTCTGATACTTTTGATCTTTGAAACTAAGCTCAAACCAATCAGGCACCACCCTTGTGGTTAATATTTTAATACAACTTCAAAAGAAATGAACTATACCAAGGGAACTTGTGTCATTGTTGTAGTTTCAAAATATATACGGTTACACACAACGAAATGATACGATGATACATTTCACGACTATATAACTTTTTACGCTATGATGGAGAAACGAAGCCATACCCTATACTTCCGCCTACCGTTTTCAATAGAGTGAGTCCCCCCCCCCCCTTCAATTTCAATAATTATAAAACAATAGAAGTTCAAAACAAATTTGAGGACAGCGTGCCAATTCAATAAATATGGTGTTTGACTTTTGATTAATTAAGTCTACAAGGCTTGAAACCCTGATCACGCATGCTCAAACAATGCAAAATCCTCTCTTATGAAAGATTAATATGACTTACTACTGGTTTTGATAACATCCAACAGAATTAGATCAGATATCTGTTGTGTTTTTGAGACCAGTATCATTTGATGATGAGCCAAACCCCTAATGGTTAGGTGGAGTGGTTGCTCAAGGCGGCGTCTATTTCCATTTATAACTTAAACCCTGACCTCTGTTCTTTGTTTTTAAAGTGCAAAGGTTCAATTTGGTTGTAGATGGACTTTATCTATATTGTCAATGTTTAATATAGATAAAAAAAAGGGTAAAATAGTCATTTTCCTCATTCAGATGGTTTATTCAGCACAACAACCTAACAACTTTTCTGTTAACATACAGACATCTTTATTCATACATGTCTTAATAGAAGACGAACCAAACATCCCCTTAGTTATTCTTGTTTTTTGAGATAATATGTGGTTATGTATTTAATAATCGTTTATTAGAGTTATATACAGAGCTTAAAATGTTGTCGAATCTGCTGATAGTATTTAAAATTACAATAAATAATTTTATAAATAACAGAAAAAAAAGGTAATATTTATGATCAAAGTCATTTTAGATTATTTAACACATAATTGAGACAAATATTAAATTAGAAATATTTATAATTTAAATTGTTTGTGTTCAACAAAAAAAAACCTAACATAAATTGATTGGAAGTTATTCAAAATAACCATTTTATATACTGTACTGTTTGTATATTAATAAATGATATTTTTTATTCACAAAATGACCATCAAAATCGCTCTTGACCATTTTGGGACGATTTTGACCATAAGGTACTAATTAGTCTCACATGTATACCATTTGGGGGACAAAAAAATCAGATATTATGACCTTGATTTCGTCTTCTAATGAAGACAATTTATGACGCAACGATTTGATACATCAATCACGATTTGACGAGACATCAAATGCGATTTTCATTGGTATTTTTTGTTTTTTTATAACCAAATGTAATATATATATATATATATATATATATATATATATAAATCTTGTAGTATTCTCTATAAAATTATAAACAATTCTACTATCACAATGCTTAATCCGCCACTTTGAACATACATTGAACCATTATCATTTTGACGTGATTTCATATTTGTGTTAAGAGTTGTGATGGTAGACTTTGTTTAAGGGTTAAGGGTTGTTAGAGGATAAGTATTTGGATCATTATAATTTTATAGTAAATACTACAAGATTTATATATTTATATATATACACACACACACACACACACTACATATTGTCTTAAAAAGACAAAATATCAATGAAAATCGCCGCCGAAGTTTCGTCAAATCGTTGCGTCATAAGTTGTTTTCACTAAAAGACGGAATAGAGGTAAAACCGTCCCCATGGGGCGATTTGGACCAAATGAGGGCGATTTCATATATATCAGATATAATATCTTATTTTTGTTCCCCAAATGATATACGTGTGGTACTCATCCATACCTTATAGTCAAAATCTCCCCAAAATATTCAAGAAATCGCCCTCTAAAGGCGATTTTGATGGTCATTTTGTGAAAAATCTCTGAAAAAGTGGTCATTTTATTAGCATACCATGTATAAAACGGTCATTTTGGATAATTTCCCTAAATTGATTATTCCACCGATGTCTTCCTAACCAGAAATTGAATTGTCACACCATTTCACGCCAAGTCGCAGCTGGTGTAGCGTATTTACCCACCTTTTACGATGATCTCTTGGAAGACTACACATTGCCGATAACATTGAGACGGTAAACACTTTGATATCTTTTACCTGATCAACAATCTTTATTTACCGCCATTTTTTATACGATTATTCTGTAAAAGACTAAAAACCCCAACCATACACATCTCATAATGGTTTTGGCATTTGATATTATCATCCGAAACGTTAATATGCATCCATTATATGTCAAAATTAAGTCAAATTATACACCGAGAATGTAAAAAGTAAAACCACAAGATGGTGCCTGATTGGTTTGAACTTAGGTTTCAAATATCAAAAGTGTCTGGAGTCGCCAAGTTCAAATCCAAGAAGAAATAAAAATCTTATTTTGACCACGGAGGTTTAAATGCGGTGACTCAGATACCCGCAAAGCAGGTGGTCGCTCTGGGATTAGTCGACTCACATAGCGGGTTAGATATCCAAGTTAATAAAAAAAAAAAATAGATTTTGATCTTGATGCTTTTAAGGAGGAGATTAGTAGGTAGGGACAGATTTACTAATATACAGAGTTATTAATAAATATAGATTAAATATCATGAAAAATTAAAAGCAGACAAGGTTTAAAAGTATTAATTATAGATGATGATGGTATTATTAATAATAGAACAAAGAATATTGTATATAAAGAAGTATTTTAGTAATCTATGATACGTGTTTGTTATTCTATTAATATTTTAACTACTTAGCTTTGCCTAATTTCTTTTACGTTTTTTTATAATTTTGTTTTACAAGTTCTTAATATTTACTCATATTATTATTAATTTTTTATAAAATACATATTGCTTTTATTTAATTCTTGTAAAATACCTCGTATAATATACGGGTTCAAACCTAGTTTACTAATATATAGGGTTATTAATAAATATAGATTAAATATCATGAAAAATTAAGAAATATATATTTACATGTGAATCCACTAAAAATCCAAAATACATGTATATATTTTTTAATGTTGGAAAAGTTTAGAAAATCCAATGGACTTTAATGTTTGGAATAATTAAGTCTTTGGACAATTTTTTGGAACAAATAAGTCATTCGACATTCCAAAACATGTTAAATAACTCATTGGACAATTTTTTGGAACAAATAAGTCATTGGACAAATTAAAACATGTTAAATAACTCATTGGACAATTTTTTGGAACAAATAAGTCCTTGGACAATTTAAAACATGTTAAATAACTCATTGGACAATTTTTGGAACAAATAAGTCCTTGGACAATCCAAAAGATGTTAATAACTCCTTGGACTTTTCTAAAACCTGTTGGATACATTCTTATTACTTGTACAACTATTTGAACGATTAAGTCCCTAAATATTTTTTGAACCAAAAAATATTTAGATTTATAATATTAAACAAATATAACAAAAAAATACTTATATTTACAAAAAAAATAAATACATTTAAAAAAGACTTTTGATAAAAATTATTTTAATTAAAATTAAAATATATTCTGTCAGTGATTTTTCAAACAAAAAA
>NW_020200571.1:19413-24528 GCF_001531365.2 Cynara cardunculus var. scolymus | reverse complement strand
TTTTTAAATCTTTTTTTTAATTTAAAAAATCACATACACGATATATTTTATTTTTAATTAAAATAAATTTAATCAATAATTCTTTATAATTTTTTTTATTTTTTTTTAGTTTGAAAAATCACTGATTAAATATATTTTTATTTTTATTAAAATAAATTTTATCAAAAATCTTTTTTAAATCTATTTTTTATATAAATGTAAGTACTTTTTTGTTATATTTGTTTAATTTTATAGATCTAAATACTTTTTGGTTCAAAAAATGTTTAGGGATTTAATCATTCAAAATATGAATGTTCATTAGGTTTTTTTCGAACTTTTTTCACTATCTTACTACATTAACTAGTTGTACAAGTCATAAAAATGTATCTAACATGTTTTAGAAAAGTTCAAAGAGTTATTTAACATGTTTTGGATTGTCCAATGACTTATTTGTTTCAAAAAATTGATCAATGAGTTATTTAACATGTTTTAAATTGTCCAAAGACTTATTTGTTCCAATAAATTGTCCAATGAGTTATTTAACATGTTTTGGAATGTCTAAAAACTTATTTGTTCCAAAAAATTATCCAATGACTTAATCATTCCAAACACTATAATCCATTAGTTTTTTTAGACTTTTTCCTTAAATGCTTATCTGAACATTCATATAAATTCACATATGCATCTTCAACATATTTTTTTTCCCAATTATTCACATCTGAATAAATATTAAAAAAAAAGACCAATTAATGTTGAAGATTCATCTAACCTGACTGGTTATTATTTTTGAATAAAAAACACTTATAATTATTATTAAAAAAGAGTATCATTGGAGAGAGGGAATAGGGTTTTTTTATTAAACTAGTCATGGACTAATTTCAGGGCAACCATTTACTTTACAGATAGCCCGAAGTCTTTGCATTTGAACCTCCGTGGCCACAAGGGGATTTTTATTTCTACTTAGATATAAATATGGGACCTACTGGTACTTTTGACCTTTGGAGTCAAACTCAAACCAATCAGACACCATCTTTGTGGTCGAGGGAATAGTTCGTTGTATCATCTTTGAATGCAACACATTCAATTTCTAGCAAAATATACTCAAAAGGAAACACATCAAGAACAATGAAAATTTGCAGCTAATTACATTGAACACAGGAACATCAAAAAGAATCTTTACATTACCAACGATTAGGTTTGAATTAAAATGTCAAAACAAACCCAAAAAATTGTTAAACAGATGATAAATAATGAGAAAAAAAATAGGTAGAAATTCCAGAAATGTAATCGATCCTGAGAACAAATTGGAAGGAAAAAAAATCCCCAAAATGAAAATCTAGTGAATGATGTAAGTCAAAGCCAACGCAACCACCATCAACACATACGCTACCCCTTGATCAATTGCTGCACCTAATCATCACCAAAATCAATCCAAAATTCAATAAACGATTTCAAACATAGAACATCAGCTCGTCATTCCAAATCTCAAGTCACGTCATCTAGATCGTAAATCAATCGTAAATCCACAGACGAAATCGAACCAAAAAATGCAGATCTGTTGTATAACTTTTGTTTCACCGATTTCGATATATATAATGAGAATCAGAGAGAGAGAGAGAGAGAGAAGGATAGAGAGTTACAGATCTAGAAAGAGGATGAGCGTACCATCGTTTGAAGGAGCAGGAGCTGGAGATGGAGCAGAACTTTGAGCATTCATTGATGGAAGAAGCAGCGACATAACAAGAGCAAAAACCGCCATTACAAAGTACATTCTCAAAGCTTCCATCTTCAAAATCCGATCAAATTCAACCACAAAAAAAACCTCCCTGACTCCTGTTTATCGTCTTCAAAATCCCTAGATGTGTTTCTGGGTGTGGATTATGAGGTTTATATAGGAAGACAAAGAATCGTGGGTAGGACGAAGATATGAAAAATTAAAAATAGAGTAAACTACAAATGTGGCCCTTGTAGTTTGTCAAAAACAACATTTGTTACCCCTACAGTTTTAAAATTACAAAATGACCATTATTCTTTATAAAAACATCCGAATCCGGTCCCTTTACTTAATGATCGCTAAAAGATTCTCTCTAAATGAGAAAATTTTCGGGTTTTTTTATCAAAAAGAATTACCTAGTCAAAAATTACAGGGACCAAAATCATAAAATATTTTTTAATTGGGCAAAAAAATAAAAGAAAATGGTCAATTTTAACGGAAATTTTCAACGTACGTTGAAGGGAGAGATCAAATTCGGACGTTTTAACCACAAGGGTGGTGCCTAATTGGTTTGAACTTGGCTTCAAAAGTCAAAAGTATCAGGAAGTCTCATGTTCAAATTCAAGGAGGAATAAAAATCCCCTTATGGTCACAGATGTTCAAATGTAGTGACTTCAGCTATCTGCAAAGCAGGTGGTCACCCTGAGATTAGTTGGCTCGCATAACGGGTTAGATATCCAGGTTAATCAAAAAAAATCGGATGTTTTCATAATCTACAATAGCCATCTTGTAATTTCGAAACTATAAAGACAAAAAAATGTTATTTCGATAAACCATAGGGACTAAATTTGTGGTTTACTCTAAGTATATATTTTTAAATTTGTTTTTGAGTGAAAAGAAACGGCTAATCTGGATTAGCGTTGTTAATAATGATTAGAAAGGGGGTTAAGGAAATGAGGAAATGGATGGAGGCCGTTGATGGAGGACACGTGTAGGGTGGGAAATGAATGCATGTAGTGGGTTGCAGGTAGGGTTTAGCTGGGTACAGAGAAAGGTTCTTTGGCACATGGGGGTTTGGCCGTTGTCCAGTGCAGACTGACCGTTGTGTAATTTTTTATTTTTATTTTTATTTTTTTTTGAATTCAAATCATTTGGTTGGTCGATTATTTTCTTCTTTCAAATAAAATATTATTTAATTTATAATTTTATATCAAATTTTAATCATTTCAATAATTAAATAAAATGCGTTATTTTTTAGTATTTGTTTTAAAAAATCTTATTTAATTAATTTTAAATTACAATAATTAATTTGTAAAATATAAGGGTATGTCTTGCTGTTTGAAGTATCTGCAACAAAATTTTTATAATTCTTATAAAACAGATTTCTATTTTGAGTAACGTATTTTGAGTAACGTATGAAAAAATAACGTATTTTAACTTGATTTCTATTTTGGATAGCGTATTTTCAAAACTTACATTTTGTAACTTAAAATGTAAAATTTTATACATTTAAGTACAGTGGTAACCGGTTGACCACTAATTTTAGATTAAAAAGTCCATGTCACTAAACACGTCAGCAAATAATACTGAGTTAAATATCATATCACTCGTCATATCAGCATGATAATCGATTAATGTTTCAATCGGTCACTCAAGTACTTAATTGTTTAAAACTTTACATCTTATGTTACAAAATGAAAGTTTTGAAAATACGTTACTCTAAATAAGAATCAAGTTAAAATACGTTGTTTTTTCATACAATTTGTCCTATTAACTATATGATTAAAATATTCCATATTTTATCAACTAATACACTTAAAAATACATTTCACATAGAATTATAATACGTTCTCTTTTTCATATTAAATTTTAAAGAATTCTTTAAAGTAAAAAAATAATAAAATAATATTTCCTTTCATTTTTTTTCTTTATTTTAAATAATCATTTAAAGATTTTATTGGACCATAAATATCACAAAATATTTGTTTTCTTTGTTTTATAGAATCTATTGGAGTACAAACATCAGAATCATTATTTTATTTTATTTTATTTTTTTAAATCTCAATTATATCACATGTATTTTTATTTTATGCCATTTTATATTGTTACTAATTTGTCACTTCACAACTAAGCGATTGTTTGGTAGTTGCTGAATGGTTTGATGCAAAATGATTAAGTGGTCAAAATAATTAAAAGACCCTCATAATATAGTACAAAATGATTAAGTAGTCAGAATGACTAAAAAATACTCTATAATATAGTGCAAAATGAAATATAATTATTTGGTAATTGTTTACAATGAAATTAGGACGCTGAATAGTTAAGAGAGACTCATGATACAAAATCATTGAGGGGGTTTTAAAATCATTAAAAGACAGACTTGTTTTTTGTCAAACAAGATTCACATCTTAAAGATTCAAAGAATGTCTCTTAATGGAACTATTAAGAGGTAAACAAGCAACCCCTAAGTAATTAACTTGTCTTTTCAACTAACAACTAACTTATTAATCAACAGCAAGTTTGTCAAATATAACCTAAATAACATATTTCCGTATATATTTGATAATTTTTTTTTGGAAAGGGTGTCCGGGCCAAAGCCCGACTAATCCCCGACAAATTTGGAGGCTAAACATGGCCCTACTTAAATGTCGCCAACACTCTCCTCCCAAGGCTCGAACTTGGGTTCATGACTATATCATGCCCAAGCCTTACCACTAGGCTGGAAGGTCTTTGACTATTTGATCATTGATTGTCAAGCAAACAACTTCAAATAATTAGTTTGATTTTAGTTGATTATCAAAATTTGTTAAGCATTCAATTCCATCAAAAGTTTATTACGAACTCCAAAATGTGCATAAACGAGTCTAAGGGGTCGTTTATCAAACGCTTACAATTGTCACTTACCTTAATGGGTAGCATTCTCAGTCATAAAAATGAATTGATGGTAAGCATTTATCACCCGATAATTGCTTACCGGGCAAGAGTTATCACCATCACTTAACGATTAAGACTTTTAATCGTTGTCTTTTCTTTTATCAGATAAAATTTCCGGTCTTTTTTATATTCAACTGATGGTTGGGAAAATAAATAATCTGATAAACACTTACCAGATAAATGTTTGATAAATAATTCGTGGGTCTTTTCCAAAGATGCCCATATCATTATTATGTTGTGATAAATGTGGAAATAACATGTGCATGAGCATGACTGCATGGTGTGATTGGGAATCAATTGATACCTTATAATAATTTTAATTAGGTTTTAAGAGGTTGAATAAAACAAGGGGGGAGGCTAATGGCACCCCTATCAATTGCCATTAGCACCCCTAAGACTAGTTGTCATTATTGTTTTTATTGTTTTTAGTGTTTTTTTATTTTTTTATTTTATGTTTTGTTTTATTGTTATTTTAATTTATTTTTAAA
>NW_020200571.1:8284-18248 GCF_001531365.2 Cynara cardunculus var. scolymus | reverse complement strand
TTGTAATATATAAAATCAAAAGTATAAAATAATAAAGTAACATAAAAATAATAAAATAATATATATATTTTTAATATAAATATATAAAATAAAACAAAATTAATAAAATATAAATATATAATTAAATGAGTTGATGTTTATGACAAAAAATAATTGGCACAATTTTCAAGGCAATCACCACCCCTACCAAAGGGGTGCCATTAGCACTCCCCTAAAACAAGTATCATTGACTTCTCCACTTGGTTCATTCATTTTGCATGTTCAGGTAAAATGCATGAAATACAACCTACTGTTACAAAATAAATTATTATAATATTTTATTTTCAGTTTTTTTTATTAAAGTAATATACTTTTAAAATATTTTTTATTAAGCATCGTACTTTCAAAAATTTACCCGTTATAGCATTGAGTAATATTTTAATTCAAATTTACCCATTATATCAGGTTTCTTTGTCACCCCATCCTTCACATAGGTTATCCACATATACGACAGTGCTGACATGACATTTCTTATTATAGTATCGTACTTTCAAAATTACTTTATTATAACATAACAAATTTCTATTACATCATTGTACTTTTAATTTTAATATTTTTATCATTTAAACATTGTAAATTTAATGTTTACTAAAAATTATAACATCATAAATTAAACATGTTTACAAAAAGATC
The DNA here is from genome assembly GCF_001531365.2 of Cynara cardunculus var. scolymus. Classification (NCBI taxonomy): domain Eukaryota; kingdom Viridiplantae; phylum Streptophyta; class Magnoliopsida; order Asterales; family Asteraceae; genus Cynara; species Cynara cardunculus. The sequence goes on along the minus strand of NW_020200571.1, from coordinate 17,576 downwards.
ATCATTTCACGAATAAAAATATTCATAAAAAATCATGAGTTCATCATAAATTTAATGGCTTACATTGTAATGTCAAAGACTAAACGAGTGGAACATCTTTAAAAAAAACATAAAATTTACGATGTGAATAGGATGGGTTTGTTTTCTTTACCAAAGGAATAGTTAAGAGATCGGTTACAACCGAGTTATATATAAAAAACTGTTATGTGACAAGTCGGTTGGTTAACCAACTGGTCGAAGTTCGTTAAAAGGCCGAGGCCAATGATGTTGTAAACTTGTAATCAATTACTTGGTTAAAATTTTGAAAATCCCCCGAAAACCCAAAATTTCATTCCTGGTTGTACCGGAGGAATGAAAATTCTGTCATTTTAATTTTCATTCTCAATTTCATTTTTCAATATGAACCAAACAAACCTTAATATAAAACAAAAAAAAATATTAAAATGACAAGATTACCGCTAAAATGTTCAACTTTTTTTTTACCATATCAGGATTACTAATAAAACATATCAAATAAATATTTAATAATTTATTAAAAGAACATTTGTTGTCATATTTTAATCCTGTGTACCGCATACTGAAATCTACTGAATTTTTAAAGACTTAAGGGGTCGTTTACCAAATACTTACCCGGTAAGCGTTTGGCGGTAAACTTAACACTATCATTTACTTAACGAGTAAGATTTTAGTCCACCAAAACGGTATCGTATGTAACAATTTACCCGATAAGCGCTTACCATGGTAAGAGTCGTCGCTCTCACTTACTGGATAATACTCTTGGTCATTGTCTCACTCTTACCGGATAAGATTTTTAATCCTTACCATATTCATCCGGTAAGGTAAAATGACTTTGGTGTTCACTTACCCGAGTAAGCGTTTGGTGAACGGCCCCTAAAACAACAAATTACCCCATAAGAGCATCTCCAACCTTGGCACCAAAAAGAACGTCAAATATGGTGGGGCCATTAACAAAAGAAAAAGAAAACACTCAATTCCAATCAAACTAAAGAAAAAAAAAACACCAAATTTAGGGTTTTGAGTAGGGGTGCTCATAGGTTAGGTTGATCGGGTTGAAAACATTTGAACAACCCAACCCAATGTTTGCGGTTTGAAAAATCTTAACCCAACCCAACCCAAACCAAACCAAAGTGCAAACCAAACCAACCCGTATGGGTTGGTCGTATTGATACTTTGGTACATTAAAATATTCTTCTAACCTTGAATGTGTTATTTTTCTACTCATAATTTCTTTTTATCATCAACCATTTGATACAACTTATCCATACTTCTTACGTATATCACATTCAATTAATTTTCTCAATTTACATATATATGTTCACAGTTACTGAACATATGTACGAATGTGTTATATAGAGATGTGAATAGAATGAAAATATATGTATATGAAGAGCGTACATGATAGTGTAACTATCTAATGTATATATTAATAGAAATTTAACGATCATATTAAATCCAAGAAATAAAAGGATATCGGGTTCATCGGGTTGTGTTGGGTTCAAATAATAGCAACCCAATTTCAATCCAATACCAACGGTTTGAAAATTTTACAACTCGATTAGACATCGGGTTGCTTCGGGTTGAGTTATTTCGCATTGGGTTGGATTAGATTGATCGGGTTGGTCGGGTTTTTAAGCACCCCTAGTTTTGAGTATGATTTTCTGGGGAAAATGGTGGGTCAAGGCTTTTGCCCTTCGAAAACCCACACGACAGTATTGTCATTCAAATTCCACAACCGGCAAAAGAAATTGAGGTTTTAGAGGTCGGTTGGTGGCAAATCACCGACGAATTTGATGATTTGTTGGTTCATTGGAGATGCTCTAATCACCATTAAACAGACCCTCAGAATGACAAAAGAAATCGTCAAGTGTTTAACCATCTATGGATCGGGCGGGTCTAAAATATCAAACCATAAAGACAAATAACTTTTCTTAAATAGAACATATGGTTTTTGCCTAACAAAAAAGAAATATGCATTAAATCACAAGATTATATGAAACTGAATAACTAGACATGTCCATTGCACCTATAAAGGGATGCCTAACTAGTGTCAATTTTTTAGTTTGTTCAGCATTATCAATTTAAATTGTTACTTGTAACTTATTAAATAAAATCATCTAGAAGTGATCAGATTCGTAGAATCTCCTTATCGGTTAAACTTGGACACACACACACACAAACACACACACACACACACACACACACATATATATATATATATATATATGTTAGGAGAATATGTCCAAGTTTAGCCGATATAGGACTCTAAAATAAAGGCTAGACGGACACAGATTGTTCAATGTCGAGAAGAGGCTAGACGGACACAGATTGTTCAATGTCGAGAGGAGGCTAGACGGGAGAGTGCGCTAAACAAGTACAAATTGTCCCAGAGTGTCGAGTCTTTAGAGTAGTTGACCTTGACTTTGATACTGTTTGAGAATATGTGGAACCCTCGTATTACTGTCCGAACAAGCCTTCAAGGAACATATATCGAGAAGAATGAGTCTAAGTCTAGTCGATACGAGATTCTACGAATCTGATCACTTATATATATATATATATATATATATATATACACACATATACATCTATATAGGGTTGGGTTCACGTGAGACCAAGGATTTTCCGTGAGACCTATGAGACCAATTTATGTTCATTGATCAACTTTATAAGCTAATAATCTAAAATTGTACGGTGGCAATTTTGTGATTATTGAGAAATCTCGTGGCAATTTTGTGATTATGAATGTTGAGATTGTAGATCTAATCCAAGGGTTGAAAATTGGTCTTATGGGTCTCACAAAAAATCATTGATCTCACATGATCCCAAGTCTATATATATATATGTGTGTGTGTTGGAACCTCCCTAATCTCCTTGAGGGCTATCTGTTGGAGAGTTATATGCCGGCTCCACATATCCTGACTCAAAATATGAGGAAACCATGTATGTAGAGTAGAGCGCATTTTGGGTATGCGGTAATGGATAATTTATTTCTTTTTTCTTTTTTTTTGGGGGGGGGGGGGGAAAAAGGTGTACAGGCATGGATACATAGGGTTCTTTAGTCATAGTCATGTGGGGTGTTTCTTTGCTTTGGACACATGCAATGGTAACATGGAGTGTTATGGGCATACAAGTTGCACACCACACGTATGTAGGGAGATTTGATATCATTCTTGAGACAAACTGCCCCTTAAAAAATGGTTAAGTGATTAGGGAACGAAATTTGCGTAATATGTTGAATGAAATGAATTACATAAAAAACATAGAGGTTAAAAATTGTTCACACCTTCAGGGGAAAACCATGTGAAAAATAAACTAACCAAAAAAGGAGGCCAAAAGGGTGTTCTGGGCATTCGATTCTATAATCTGGATTCTAGTTTCTGGATGTCACAATACTAGAGGAGTTCCATGTTTATGGTAATGAAATATGCAGTTATGTAACGACTTACGAAAATGATATTAGCGTGTGGCTTCTAGTATCTGTTCCTGAACTTGCTTATGAGGGATTACTGCTGGTAACTCCAGATAGTCGAAATCATCTGTTATCCCTACCTGAGAATCACATGCAAAGCCAGACTCAAAGTGAGAACCCATACATTTCTCACAAATTTTAGTTTATCATTTTTTATGTTAAAAAGTAATCAAGTCAAATTTGAAGTTTTGATAAGCATAAGCATTTCAAGACCAAAAAGACATCAATGCAACCCTTCATGAGATTTTTCCCAACAAAAAGGTAAGTGACATCCAAAAGGGCAGTCCTAAATCCTAACAGAGACTTCAATTTGTATTTATGTCTTTAGGCTATGAGCTCTTTGCAGTTATAAGGTGTATTAGATATGGGAATGATATTAAATTTAAGTCGGGAAGTGGTAAATTTACTTGTATATTTAAGTTGGGTTTTACAGAAATTAGGATTTACCTCATTGTACAAGTGTTCAAGCTGTTCCTTGGCCTGAGGGAAATTGTTTGAGCACCACTGGCGCAAAGTGAAAATATTGTCTGCAGGATAGTTGCATGGCAGGGTTAAGAATAATCAGGGTGTAACCGTGTAACTAGAACTTCACATGTAACGGGTCAAACCTGTCCATCTGTTAGCTGCTTCGTGGGCAACTTTAATAGCTTCCTCTGAAATCAATGATAAAAATCTCAGCATGTAATAACAAATTTAATAGATATATGGACTTGAATCAACAAAACAAAGGCATTCTACACCAAACAAAGAACATTAAGGAAAATAAGAAAACAAAGTAGTTATTTGATTACTCATTGCTTCAAATGTGGCTGGATCATTGTCTGCATACTGTCCCATTTCATCCTGAAATTTAGATCATCAGCTGCATTCATATACTTAAATGTTGTCTGGTGATTAAAAAGATGAGGAGGACGAAATGTGATCCTACTTTCAGTTTGTTATACTTCTCTTGAATGGCTTTGAGCTCGCTTAAAGCCTCTTCGCGTGCATCCTGTTAAATGTTTAAAGTGAAAGAGTTTTAGTTATAGAAGGTGCCCTATCAGTTGTTATTCTGTTTTTATAAGTCATTTCACCGACTTACTGAATCCTCTCGGCCTATCTTTAGGGACTCGCATTGCTGCACAAGCTCTACATGCCGCTTCTTGCTGCTTTGAAGTTCTGACTCAAGTTTCTTGGACACATTTCTTAACTGTTGAACAAAAAAGCATGTATTAACAAAGCAAAAATCTATGATGATGATGATTGGACAAGATAATTTTATGCTATAAACACAGAATCATTTGTATCGTAATCTAATCTTGAAGTAAAACCCTACTCTACCTGATTTCCGGCACAGCTAGGAAGACTCCAAAAGTAGACCTGAATTATTTTGAGATCAATTCAGGCTTGTGAATCATAAATAAAATAGATGAACAAAAAATTTGCAACAATAGATGAATCATAAATAATATACATGAGGTATTTTCCGTTATTTTGCTTGGGAACGATGTCCTAACAGAAATCCATTGATGATTAGTAACCCATCTAGAGATATTCTTACCGAGGTTCCTATCTTGTCTTTTGAGACCAAGTCATCATCCACTAGACTTTGAACAACATCCTTGACAGATTGGCTGATAACGCCTTTTCTGGGACCCAACTTTTCAAGTTCCTTGAGCTGAAAATTTTAGACGATATACAGGCATGATTGCATGAACATAAGTTTCAAACAAACCAGAGCTAAATTTAAGACACAACTTCGACAGTGTTAAGGTAAGAATTTTGAGAACTGATGCACCACGAAAAGCCTTAACATACATACAACACACTACCAAAGAATAGCAGCAAAACATTATGTGTCCTTTTAGTGCCTTATGTTCTAGTGACCAGAAGTTAAACCCCAAAATGATTAATTACTTCTAATTCTTTGCAAATTTTTGCAATAATTGCAACGTTCAGTCCCAAGCAGCAAACCAACATTAGGGTGGTATAATAACCCTGCCCCACCTAAAGGGTGCAATCTGCATTATGCTTGTAAGTTGGCTTTTGTTGTTAGTGATTTATGATGGTCAATGGGAGATCACAACCACCTGTGGCTAACAAAAAATAGTATTAAACCAAACAAAGGAAGTACTCCTGTCTAATAAATCAATCAAAGAAAACTTTGGTTTACAAAGAATACTAATAAGCAATTTTGCGCATAGATGATGATGATAAATTGATAATAACAATAATAATGCATCTTAAATATGAATTGTACATGATAGTCTGTACTCACAAGGTAAAAATCTTGAGAGTCATAAAAGATTTGAAGCATCCTCTCCCGTTTCTCTTCCAATGACAAACCTCTTTTCTTGGACTAAACCAACACGAAAATGAAATAAAGTTGGGAATGACAAATAAACACAATACATGATCCCAATTAAAACTGACAAACCCTTACAGATCATAGAACGAACATATCATAATAGCAGTAGTGGTACTACTACTAATACTGCTACTAGTAGCAGTAGTAGTAGTAAGCATTGTCATCGGCAGCAGCAGCAGTAGCATTATATACATAATCATAAGATGCACAAATGATGTAGATGATCAACAACCAAAAACAACTACAAAACAAATCAGATGAACTCATTCAGACATTCAAAACAAGTTGCTTCATGACCTTGATGCCTTACAAAATTAGACCATTGGATTGTAGTGTAATTTGCACTCTAAATAAGCTAAAAAGACTAAAAACATGTTCAAGCCAGAAAAAGTAAACAACAGTAGCAAAAACACAGTTACACAGCATTCTAAAACCCATCACTGCTTCTCAGGCTCGATATTTAACACTCACCCACTGAACTTTTCCCCTTACTCAAACCCTTCTTAAGCCATACCACCAGTTTCATCATGTTCGTAGAAACAAAAAGAAATGGATATAAACACGGCAGGGCACACAAACAAACATAGTGAATTTCTACTTGAAGCAAAACTAGGGCATGGAATTAAACGATTATTCTATTGATTCAACGTTGAATTGACACCACACATGTCCATAAATCAGTAATTGAAGAAAATATAATGCTTATATTACGAACCTACCACAGAAACATATGAATCGACAATCTAAACAACATTTTTACAACTATAATCGGTAGTTCCGTGTGTGGATCTAACAAAACATATTAATTCCATAATAGATTGACGATATACCTCCAGAGATGAAATCAACAGACTATAATGATACATACCATGGCGATTTTCAAAGTTTCAGCTGCAGATGTAAATGGATTATTGAGAAAGAATGAATGATCTGTGTAGTCTGCGCGGGAAAGATGTCTCTTTTACAATCATCCCAAAATTAGAATTGAAATTCACATATGAATATTTATGAAGAACATAATAAAAGAAGACCAAAACTCCATTGTCGTCCAGCGGTTAGGATATCTGGCTTTCACCCAGGAGACCCGGGTTCGATTCCCGGCAATGGAACTTTTTGGTTTTACGATTTGTAATTTTCCAGTACGATGTCGTTTCCGGGATGCATGGCAAATAATGCTTCCGTAGGACAATTGAATTCAATTGGAAAATATGATAATTATATGTATTTTTTATTTTATAAATTTGGTTTTTGTTTTTTTTTCCCGAAAATAATATTTTTTTTAATTATTATTAACCTAGATATCCAACCCGCTATGCGAGCCGACTAATTTCAGGACGACTACATGTTTTGCAGATAGCTCGGAGTCACCGCATTTGAACTTCTGTAGCCACAAGTGGATTTTTATTCCTCCTTATATTTGAACATGGGACCTCCTGGTACTTTTGACCTTTGAAGACAAATTCAAACTAATCAGACATCATTCTTGTGGTTGAAAATAATATTTTATGTTCATGTAGTTTCGAAATTATAAGATGGTCTTCTTTTATATTAAAAAAAATTACAAGATAGTTATTGTGGTTTAGGATTTAAGGTTTAAGATGGTCTCCTTTTATAAAGACTAGAATGGTACTCGTGCAATTTATCGAGACATATCTCGATTTCAATGTCTTGTTTTATTATTTATCTATATCGATATAATACGGTTTTATGTTGTTTTGAGAAATCGATAAGAATAAAATATAAATTTTAAAATATCATAAAATTTTGAAGAAAAAAAATACATGGATATTAGTATTAAAATAACTATTTAAAATTTCTTGTTTTATATAATTTCTTTAATTCATAATTTTTATTATAATGTAATTTAAAATTTTATTTAGTTTTAATAATATATTTTTTGTAAATATAATAATTGAGTATTCTGTTATAACTCAGTGATAATATTGTATTTTAGATTTTTCATATTGAAAATGAGATGTTTATCATGTATTTGATTATGTTTATCTGCAGTTAATTACACAAATTCAAACAAAAAGTTTTTTAATAAATTGTACTTATGCACAATTTACTTGTAATCTTGAATTTTAAGTAATATACATCAATAAACAACATTTTATGCATAAAAAATAGGTTTTAATTTTTTTTGTCAAATGCTTTATAATATAGTATAGATCTTTGAATTTGGTTTCTTCATTTTAATGGTCAGTTAAATAATTTTGTTAAATAAGGGGTATTTTTGACATTTTATCGATTTTTTTCTTTTACTTAATCAAAATTGATTTTCTTTATTTTGGTCCATATGGTTTGGATTGGGTAAAAGACAAAAGAATCGATAAACTCATAAAAGAAGAAAAATGTTTTCCATTTAACGGAATCTTTTAACGCTCGTCAAATTTAGGGACTAAATTCGTACATTTTTATGAAATTACAATGATTATCTCATAATTTTAAAGATCAAAGAGAAAATATATTATTTTTGACCAATCATATTTTACTTGATGACTTGTATGTGACTTGGATATCCAACCCGCTATGCGAGCAGACTAATCCCAGTGCGACCACCTGCTTTGTAGATCGTCCGGAGTCACCGCATTTGAACCTTCCTGGCCACAATGGGGTTTTTATTTTTTCTTAGATTTAAACCTGGGACCTCCTAATACTTTTGACCTTTATAGTCAAGCTCAAACCAATCAGGCATCACGAGTTTTTAGATCAAAGTTAGAAGAATGTAATATTAATTTGTAGAAAATTATTTCTATATATTCAACAACATATTATGTACAAAAATATTTTTTAAATTAAATTTACAATAAAATATTATAATTTAGAGTATTTTTAATAGATTCTTTAATTTTTTCTAAAATAAAAAATGAAAATTTAAAATCTATAAAAAAAAAATACATTAAACTCTAGCAGGTTCTCATTTGCAGAGATTAAAATATTGATTATATTATTAATATTTTATTCATATAAATTTATACATTCGTAATAAAATCCTAATCATCTGTAAAAAATTCATAACCATTAAAAAAAACTTACAAGAAATTCAAACCTATACATAAGAAAACTCATTATCTGCCATGATTGGACCATCGAATAGAAACAAAAATAAGAAAGAATGATGTGTATAAATATTACTATTATACATCGTCATCGTCACCGGATCTTGATTTTTCAACTTTGTTTCACCGGAATCACCGTTTGGGTTCAAGTAGTACAAATGAAATCTGAAAAACCTTCACGTCGAAGGGAATGACTGTTTGATCATGCATGTTCTTCCAATGCCGACTCCACCGTACTCCTAGTGCCATTCAATGATCAAAGAGAGGTGGAAGAGAGAGAAGACAGAGACGGATGTGGCCGGTGGTTGGGGTTTTACCCGCGACGACCGGTGATTGCACCATAAAAGGGATATATATATATATATATATATATATATATATATATATATATAT
>NW_020200571.1:0-6114 GCF_001531365.2 Cynara cardunculus var. scolymus | reverse complement strand
AAACATATATTTTATTCAAAAATAAAAACATCATTGTTTTCTCAAAATCACATAAAGCGATATTATAACATCGACTGAGATAAAAAATAAAATAAAATATTCAAATCACGATGTATCTCGTTGCATTGCGCGAGTACGCTTGTAGTATATATATATATATATATATATATATATAGAGAGAGAGAGAGAGAGAGAGAGAGGGGTAGAAAATTAGGGAACAAAAAAGAGATAATTTTGATTTTTAAATTTAAGTTAAAATAAATTCCAAAAGTACCATTTTCCTAAAAAAAATTAAATCAATATTAATTCAAAATAATCTCAGCCGTTGATCAAAAGAATGGATGGTTAGGATAAATTTGCATGGTTCGTAACCTTGGAGGAGTTTGCAAAAGATTGTCTATGTATGTATATGGGGAGATGTTTATTTGAGAAATGGTAAATATTTCAGAACTAAATAAGTGATCATAGCCCTTCATATAATCAATATCTGCGGCTTTAACCATGAAGCATCGGATAATTCCTCCAACGAGTATGCAAAAGATAGAGAGGTAATTTCGTAACTTTTACAAATAGACGGCAAACAGGTTCATATGTGAACTTGTGTGATACACATATGAACTCTTCATATGTGAACCCGTTAATCAATTCATATATGAACTATTTAATTAATTCATATATGAACTCACAAGTTTATATATGAATCAGTTAAAATGTTTCATATGTGAATTACACGAGTTCATATATGAACATATAATTCATATGTTAATCATATTGGTTCATATATGAACTCGTTTGCCGCCTATTTGTAAAATTTACGAAACCATTCTCTCTAGTTTTTGCATAGCCACAATTTTTGACCAGTCAAAGCCGCAATTATTAATTAGTCAAATCCTACTTTGACCATATAAAGAGTTATGATCACTTATTTACTTCTCAAATATTTGCCACTTCTCAAAATAACTTTTACCTATATATATATATATATATATATATATATATAGAGAGAGAGAGAGAGATAGACGCACAAACATAAAGACTGGTGATCATGTGACACCCGTGAGACCATTTTTTTCACTCTTGAAATTTCACTGCAAAACATCATTCACAGTGCTTTTGTTGTGAAGGTTCAAACTTTTTTACCTTTACAATGTTTTGCTGTGAAGTTTTAAATGTTAAAAATATGGTCTCATGAAATTAGACTGTTCTCACATGACCACCCCCCCCCCCAAAATCCTACATGTATATATAAAGATATAGAGACACTTCATAGTATTTTGCAGTGAAAGTTCGGATTTTTTTACCTTCGCAATGTCTTTGCTGTGAAGTTTCAAGTATAAAAATATGGTCTCACGAAAACGGGCTGGTCTCACGTGAATTTATACACACACACACACATATAAAGAGATAGAGACAAATACATATACACATAGTCATAGGTTTTCGGACCAACTTACGAGCACTGAGTAATCCCCGAGCGACCATAATTGACTTGGAGTCATCACAAGTGAACCTCCATGACCACAATGTTTTTTACAACGCCTTGATTCGAACCCGAAATAGATGAGCCACTTAAGCTTAACTAAGGACAAGTTCATCACCAAGTTAGCAATTTTGAATGTTATGTAATGACCACATGTTCTGCTGGACCCAACCTCACCTTATCCACACTGATATGTTTATATGTCTGGCGTGTCAACGAGTTCAGTTATCATATTGTCGTGTTTTTAGGAAATCATTTAAACTACAACAACGAAAAGAAGTCAACATAACCAATAATGGCTCGATTACACGTCGGATTGATCTCATCTACATACGTCTATAAAGCATTTGACAAAAACTCTTAAAACCACTTTTTATGCGTAAAAGTACTGTTTATTAATGCATATTACTTAAAACTCAATATTGCAAGTAAAGTGTGCGGATGTACAACTTATTAAAGCTCCATATCTGAATTCGTGTAACTAACTACAGATAAACATAATCAAATACAAGATAAACATCTCATTTTAAATATAAAAAATCTAAAATATAATTAGGATAATCATTGAGTTTTAACATAATACTTAATTATTATCTTTATAAAATGTTATATTATTAAACCAAAAATAAATTAAAGAAATTACATAAAAATTGAGAGCTGTTAAATAGTTGATTTAATATTAACATTGATATGTCTTTTTTTCAAATTTTTATGATATCTTTAAATTTATATCTTATTCAAAAATAAAATCATTATTGCTTTCTTAAAAACACATAAAATCGTATTATAACATCGACATACACAAATAATAAAATAAAACATTAAAATCAAGATGTGTTTTGTTGCATTGTACGAGTATTCTTCTAGTTTATTAAAAATATATTTTTAAATTGAAACAAAGCATTTAAAAGTAGAATATCTTAAGAATTAGCCATAGCATTTAAAAAACGTCAAGTAGATTTTCTAAATTATAAAAATATTAGAAATTTATATATATATATATATATATATATATATATATATACTATATTATAAGACAGATGACAAAAAAGTTTAAAAATCATTTTTTATGCATGAAGTACTATTTATTGATGCATGTTACTTAAAATTCAAGATGACAAGTAAATTATGCGTAAATACAACTTATTAAAACTTTATGTTTTGAATTCGTGTAACTAACTACAGATAAACATAATCGAGAGGATAAACATCTTATTTTAAATATAAAAAATTTAAAATATAATTAGGATAATCATTGAAAATACTTAATTATTGTCTTTATAAAAATATATTATTAAACGAAAAATAAAAAAATAATTAAATAAATACACCAAAAAAAATTAAATAGTTAGTTTAGTATTAATATCAATTTTTGTTTTCAATTTTTTATGATATCTTCATATTTATATCTTATTTAAAAATAAAAATATTATCGCTTTCTCAAAACCATATAAAATCGTATTATAACATCGACCGAGACAAAAAAAAATGTTAAAATCGAGATGTATCTCACTACATTGTTCGAGTACCCTTCTAGTATTATTAAATGATACGTGAATAGATAATTTAACTAGTGAAAAAAATCAGGCATAGAACAAAATCACTTTTAAATTGAGGTTAAACTAGGTTTTAACCGATCCTCTATACACATATAGGGTTGGGTTTCACGCAAGACAATGTTGTTTTCGTGAGACAACATTTTTACACTTGAAACTTCATAATAAAATGTTGTGAAAGTAAGAAAAAGTCGAACCTTCACAGCAAAAACAATGTGAAGGTTACTTTCACATTGTTTTGCTATGAAGTTTCAAATGTAAAAATGTTGTTTCACGTATCTCACAAAAACAGTATTGTCTCAAATGATCCCATATATATATATATATATATATATATATATAGGCCTATTCAAGGGAGAACTGAGTTGTTTGTGGTAACTGTGAGAACCAATATTAACCACAAATCAATAGATAAATTAGGAAATTTATAAATTTGGTAATTTTAAATTAAAATCTTAATGCAAGGATATTTTTGTTATTTTAAAATTCTCCTCTCTCCTTTCTTATCTCTCCGGTGATACCACTATGATACCTAAAAATATTGACTCTGTTAAACAAAATATACATTGTGATACCTAATCATATATAAGATGCATAGTGATACCACTGTGTTACATCTTCGATCGACCACACAAACGACATCAATGTGATACCCAAACACATATATGATGCATTGTGATACCATTGTAGTATCACCGGAGGACGGTGGCTGGCAGACGGTGGCCGGAGAAAGAAGAGAGGAGGGAGGAAAGTTTTAAAATACTAAAAAAATCCTTGCATTAATATTTTAATTCAAAATTGTCAAAATTATAAATTTTATAATTTATCTTTTGATTTGTGGTTAATATTGGTTCTCACAGTTACCACAAACTAATTAGTTTTCATTTGATTAGGCCCATATATATATATATATATATATATATATATATATATATATGTCACTTTTGGACATAATTATGATTTGATGGTGCAACATTGGGGTGAAAAGCTTGCTATGCCCTCAAATTGATGTTCCAATCAAAACCAACTAGTGATATAAATAAAACATATGTGTGTGGAATTTAATTATGTAAATATAATGAGTTAAAAAGATGAATATTTATGGTGCCTTGAATGTGATCTTGACTCTTTAAAAAGTTTAAATTATAAATAAAAACTTATAAAATCATATTTCAAAAAATATCCCCCATTTAGCATTGCATTGCTTGATGCATAGGGGGATTTTTTTTTTCCAAAAAGAAAATATTTTCAAATATGATGATGTGACCCTTTTGATGTAGCGAAGGTTGATGGCTTAGCATCGGCTGGTATTTTTGGTCCGTTTGGTTTGTAGGATTGTTTTGGAGGGATTTGGATTTCATGAAAGAATTTAGATTTGGATTAGAATGGATTTGAAACCATTGGTATGTATTGTTTGTAAGATTTGGAATGGAATTGAATTTCATTGTCGTAACAAATAATTTATAGAAAAAATTATAAAAATAATTGAATCACATTTTTATTAATCAATTATTACAAAACAAATGTTTTTAACATTTTTTAAAACCTTATTGCATACAATCTTACGAAATTCCGTAAAATCCCGAACACATCCTAAGGATTTCAAAATCTTATGTTTCAAGTATTTCAATTAAATCCTAAGATTTCAAATCTGGACAATCCAACAAATCAAACATGAGATTGGAATGAGTTTGAAATGCAAATCCCCCAAATACATTTCATTTTTTCAAACCAAACGGGACCTTAGTGCGTAAGGGGCCCACACTTAATATGTTTTAAAATAAATAAATATTATATATATAAAATAATTTTGTTTAATATTTTGTATTAAGTTTAGTAGTTTACTTACCTTTTGTTTTTAAATTATCCATTTTTTAAACTCAATTATTATAGTTATGGTTGCATTGTTAGAGAGGGATAAACAGATAAGGTGGAGAAGAAAAGATTGGGAAACGTCGGAAAATACAATTTTTTTATTTATTTTTTTATTCATCTGAATATCCAACCCGACATGAAGTCGACTAGTCTCAGGGCGACCGCCTGTTTTGCAGATTGTCCGGAGTCACCGCTTTTGAAGCTTCGAGGTCACAAGGGGATTTTTATTACTCATTTGATTTGAACCTGAGACTTTCTGGTACTTTTGACCACATTTTTTTTAACAAATAAGCAATTGAATTTTCTCGTTTTTAATGACTAAGGGGCCGTTTACCTAAATGCTTACCCGGTAATTGCTTATCGTTAAAAGTCAACACTATAATTTATTTTATCGGGTAAGATTGTAATACATCAAAACGTATCTTATGCAACAATTTACCTAGTAAACGCTTACCCGGGTAAGAGTCGTACCCTCACTTACCGGGTAAGACTTCTCATTCGTAGCATCGCTCTTACCGGGTAAGATTCTTGTCCCTTACCATGTTCATCCAGTAAAGAAAATTGTCCGGTAAGTACTTACCGCGTAAGCGTTTAGTAAACGGCCCCTAAATCCTTGATTTTTTTTGTGAATAAATAACTATTGAACTCTTATAAACTGATTATTTATATCATTTTCAACCTAAAAATACCATCTGTAATTGGCCGAGAAGGTTTTAATTAAAAAAAAAAACTTAAATCAATTTAATGGATAGCAGACGTCGATGGGGTGGCGAGGAGACGTTAATGAATGACGTTGAGTATGGGAGCTGTAAAACAAATTTTTGTTTTACTTTTTATTTTTGAAATCTTCATAACTGGTTACATGTATTTTTTTCATTAACCTGGACATCCAACCCGCTATGCGAGCCGACTAATCATAGAATAACCACATGCTTTGCAGATAGCCCGGAGTTACCGCATTTGAACCTCCGTGGCCACAAGGAGATTTTTATTTCTTCTTGGATTTGAACCTGGGACCTCCTGGTACTTTTGACCTTTGGAGCAGAGCTCAAACCAATCAAACACCACCTTATGGTTTACATGTATCTTTTTGGATCAAAATAATATGATAACCAATTTCTAAAAGCTTAATGGTTTATTAAAAAGAGTTCACTAACTTAGAGAAATTTAAATTAATAATTAATATTATTGTATAATATATAA
>NW_020200570.1:292867-310363 GCF_001531365.2 Cynara cardunculus var. scolymus | reverse complement strand
AACAACCACCACTACCTGAGCTCCAATTGTATACGCTAGATTGAAATAATCAAACTCAAAATCTCATTATTGCCGCCTCTTCAATCGATTAGACTCCTGATGGGGAACCCGACCAGTAGACTCAAACCAGAGACGGGGCCGGGGGGGGGGGGTGCTACTCAAATCGGGGTCGGGGATCTCCAGTAGAATCAAACTAAATGATACTATTTATGGGCTTTGACTGGGGATTGATCGAGGTTTTATCGCGGATTGCATGAGATTTGACTGGGGACGGGATAATAATCCCCGTACCCGTCGGGGCTGGGGGACGTTACTACAAACCGGGGTCGGGGCCGGGGATTACAAAACCCGCCCCATCCCCGTCCTGTTGCCATGCCTAGATTAGACACCACTGGATGGAAGATGAGATTAAAGAAACCGTTCAGGTGAGAAAATAGAATGAACATATAGGTTTTTTAGGGTTAAAGATTTTATGTTTTTTTTTTTAATTTGAAGATTTCTTTATTCTATTAAGTTTTTTTTTTCTATTTTAAAGGAGAGTTTAACATAGCTGTTGAAGATTTTTTTTTCCAGAATTATAATTTTTTAGAATAACATAGTTGTTGTCTGTTAGAGATGCTTTAAGACGGACCAAATTGAAATGAAATTCTCAATGAAAGGATTGAAAATGTAAAAGTCAAAGGTTGAGTGACCAAAGTTGTAGTTTATGATACCTTAGGGACCTTTCTTGTGAATAAAAGAAAATACGGCATCGCACCACCAAATTTAAAGGGTTTTTCTCTCTCATATCTTCTCTCCCCCTCTCTCTCACTTCCGACAGGAGAGAGAAAGCTCCCTCCCCAATATCTCTCTTCCTATTTATCCCAAAAAAACCCTATCTTTCGTATCTCAAAATTAAATATCTTGATTCTATAGATTCAACTTTGTTCTTCAATTGCTGATTCAACTTTTGAATTGATCCGATACTGTTTCGATTGGAGAAAAAAGAGAGAGAAAATTCGAGGTATGCAGGCTGATCAAACGGTAATAAGCTTGAGACCTGGTGGAGGAAATCGAGGAAGAACCACTGGCCCTCGTTTTGATTCGTCGGCTTTCGGTTCATCAGATCTTCCAATCCTTCGTCCTCATGGCGGAGCTGGCGCTCCTTCTCTCGCCGCCTTCAAGGTTGTTACCTATTTATTTTACCCTGTATGGATCTAGGGTTTTGTATTTTAAGCTCTTTTTTTGTTTTCATTTTATTGAATTTTTATTCATGTCGTTAATATTTGTATTCGTCATCATGATTTAGTTTTGAATATTCTGTTTAGTTATCTTCCATTCATTTATACATACTTACGTACATATATATATGTATGCATATATACATGTCTCGTTTATGTAACTGATGGTCAAAAACTATCATATGTGGCTTAGATTATGACTACTTTTGTATGTATGCGTACACGTATGCATGCATGTAGATGTAGGTTGATAGGAGAATCTTGTTTTGTGGGTTTTGATCTTTTGATGCCTGAAAGCAAATATGCCGTTTTAACATATGAAATAAATAATTTTTTTTTTGTAACTTTATTGTCTGGGTTATCGTAGGGGATTTCTGGCAAGCTGATAATGGCCTTTGTAAAAGGATTATTGAATTGGACCAAGAGGGCTGTGATTTGATATGAAAAAAAATGGATTCTTGAATTATTTTTCAAGTTCTGTGAATTGATAGTAGCAGTCTGCACTTGGTGTAAGAGGGGAAGCTAAGGGTGAAAAGAAACCAGCGACTATTTTGATACCTTGATAATGGGCTCTGTTTATCAAGTTCAGTAAGGTTATCAAGGCATTTATGTGCTGGCATATGTTTTAATGTTGTTAGTGACTTAAAGGTTCATGTTTCGGGTGGTATTCAATTTTGGTGAAGAAGACAAAGACAGGGAAGGTTTTCTTTCTCTTAATTCAGATTACAGAACAAAGAAATCTCTGAAGAATGGAAGTTAGATAAAATCAAGAAGATAAGAACTAGCAATAGACTTCTTCTCGCCTATGGACTTGCTCTCTTACTTTTTGTTTTTCTACTAACACTCCCTGTTGTCATTGTTTTGGTTGGATGCCAGAAAACTATCTGATATTTAAGAAAGGGTTATGTTGCATTACAGTTTCCAAATAGAGTTCATATTGGTAGGCTTATGTCTTGTTAAGTTGCTGACACCTTATATTACCATATACTACAATTTTACGAAATGGGATGGCTTGGATGGAATGTTGGCCTGTCGTTCATTTGTTCTATCTGGGTATTGTTTGGGGAACTATGCTGGTAGAAGATATTAATCTGAAAACGTCATTATATTCAATAATTCGTGTTCATTAAAGGGTGTGATGATGACATGGAATACATGACGTTAACTTAGAATGTCCTGATCGGTGGCAGGATGAGTAAGTTACTTTTTACTTCATTTTTTGTTTTTAGGTATTATAAAAATACAACAGGGAAGATGTATTGACAAACACAGTAGTATTCTTCAATGTTTTTTATTTGTAGAAAAGGTTTCTCACCATTTATGTCCAATGTTCCTTCTATTAGTAACTTGATTCACATAATTCTTTTGAATCATTAATGAAATTATGTTTTTGGATGGAAAATTGTTTAATATAGGCATATAGTGGAACCTTGGAAAACAGGCTGTAACATGTGGATACGGCAAAAAGTTTGTGGTATTATAAAGACTTCCGTCATTTAATGTACTTATTGATGCTCTACCTGTTCCTTTCTCTATTCGCACCAAAAGCTGTTTTCATTGTTGATGGCCTAGTTTTTCATGTCATATTGTTCGGTAAAGTGTTTTTTACCTATTCATCATTTCTTGTTCTAGACTGGTGATTCCCGCTTTGAAGTCCGTGAACGTGTTCGGTATACCAGAGACCAGCTGCTACAACTTAGAAAGGTAATGCTTAACTAATACATGTTGGCATGCATGCTACTTTGTTGATGTTATATTGTTATAGCCTGAATGGTAATGGAGCATTTCATAATGATGTTTATTGGAGTTTTTTATGCTATGCTTACTTCACTTTTGTCATTTTTTTAAAATTCAAAACCGGGAGGTTTATTTATTTGATCTGGCTTTTTGGTTGATATGTTTTCCCACTACCTAACTAATTCTTTTACAATTAAGAGCCATACCAAAGATGGAGGTTTATGCACCAATGTTTGACTGTTTATGTTTGATTTGATATGTTTGCCCCTTATTCTGAGTAGGTTGTAGATGTCCCTGAGGAGATTCTTAAAGTCAAAAAAGAAGTTGACGCCGAGTTTTTTGGTGACGATCAAAACTGGACCAAAGCAGAAGCAAATGTAAGTATTGTTCATACTTCCATATTTACAGATAAAATATGTAGGCAAGAATCTGAGCTTTCTGTCATGCTCTCCTCGAGGAAGAGTCGCTTGCACTAGTTCTTTCATCTGTTACAGTTTATTCTCTTTCAAGTTTCAATATAATGATTTATTTTTCTGCAGCTGCCAAGTCTTCCTCAGGCACGTTATTCGGAGCTTGATAATCGTGACTGGCGAGGACGTTCAGGTCCTACTTCCGTGGAAGAGAGGTCTTGGGATGCTGGCCGAGACAATAGGGATTCTGGCCGTTTTGACAACAGGCAACAGGACACGAATCATTATAATCGTCATGACCAACTGAACTCACAGTTTGGTAGAGCACAGACTCCTAACCAAGGGGTGAGTTCTTTAGTAAGATAATGTCGTTGATACTGATT
This sequence comes from Cynara cardunculus var. scolymus, assembly GCF_001531365.2. NCBI lineage: Eukaryota > Viridiplantae > Streptophyta > Magnoliopsida > Asterales > Asteraceae > Cynara > Cynara cardunculus. The sequence continues at coordinate 306,613 of NW_020200570.1, read as the reverse complement.
TTTCATAAATATTTAGTGCATTTTCATCTTCTAAAACATTTTAAGTGTTACATTTTTCCATGCTTCTAAGTGATGAAATTGCAGCCGATTTAAGTAAATTATGATTGCGGGGTTCCTTTAATTGTTTATGCAATAAATACAACCATCACTCTTTTTGGTTCTATACATATCATTTGTCATCCTTGCATGCTCATGATATATTTTTCAACTATCTATTTCTTTGGGTACTTCATATGGTTAAGGGAAATCCTTGGGCGCTGTTTTCCTTCAACAAAACAGAATATCCAGTTTGGTGCTCCTGTCATTTGCATTTTTCCTTTAAAAAGATAACATGTGATACTTGAGGTTTCTTCAAGTAAATCATTGGTTCCAATGTCTGCATTAAGTTAATTTTTACAGACATGATTTAGTTTGTGACAGTGCTTATCTGTGACTGCTTATCATTTGGATATATGATGATAGTTACTGTATCATATGCATATCTTCTCTTTTCTATTGTGCGATACATGGTTGGTCACAGTTTCTTGTGGATTTTGACCACAACTACCGAAGCATATATGTCTGGGTGATGCTGTGTTTTATGCTTTGAGATTTTGTTCATACCCGTGGGTGTTAAATATAAGTTGGTTCTCTTTTTTTTGGAACAGAGTGGCCCTACTCCTGCCCTTATCAAAGCTGAGGTGCCATGGTCTGCTCGGAGGGGGACTCTTTCTGAAAATGACCGTGTCTTGAAGACAGTAAAAGGGTAAACTATTGTTAATCTTCATATTACAGATTATGCTACTACTGTTTAAGGATGAGAACTTTTGTTTCTTAGGGGTACTGATTTTTATGTTATTTGTTGGAATATGTGGAAAGTACACTAAGTTTTTCTAACTCTTATTCTTAAGCATCTGTAAAGAGTACTAAAAGTTTGATGGATATGTCGAGGATGCAGCATTTTGATTTACCTTTGATAGCTTGAATTTATAAACTATGACTAAAATTGAAATTTAGAACCACCAATATGTTTTAGCTCTCCACTTTGCGAATGATTATTATGTTTCTAAAGTGATTTACCAAAATCACCCATCGACTATGTGCAATCTTGCTGGTTCATCCTTTACTTTCTGAAGACTTGTGGTCCCTGGATCAATTTTTGCCCTTTTTAGTCTCCCAGTCCATTTTCATTGGTTAAAGGGTGTTGCCTGTTGGTCAAAGGGGCAAATTGGTCGCACACAGCTACTGTTTTATCTATTATTATTTTAATATTAGAAGTATCAAGGGTTATCTTTTGTATCAGTGTGGTTTTGTTTAAACACAATGAAATTCGATGAGGAAGCTGACGATGCTCATTCTTGTATTGACACTGGATGACTTTGCTTGCCTTTTCAGTATCCTGAACAAGCTGACTCCAGAGAAGTTTGATCTTCTCAAAGGGCAACTTATTGACTCAGGGATCACAACAGCTGATATTCTGAAGGTTCATATCTATCACATATTTATGTCAATTTCTATGAACATTGTTCTGTATTTATTTATTTTTTCCTGCTATTGCCATTGGACCATTGAAGATAATCCTGTTACTGTTGACAATACAGGGTGTGATATCCTTGATATTTGACAAAGCTGTACTCGAACCTACATTTTGCCCAATGTACGCTCAATTGTGTTCGGATCTCAATGGGAAGCTCCCCCCATTTCCATCTGATGAGCCTGGTGGAAAAGAGATCACATTCAAGCGCGTGCTGTTGAATAATTGCCAGGAGGCTTTTGAAGGTGCAGACAACCTGAGGCAAGAGATAAGGCAGATGACAGCCCCCGAGCAAGAGGCCGAGCGTAGAGATAAAGAAAGAATTGTTAAGCTTCGTACACTTGGAAACATCCGTTTGATTGGTGAGCTTTTGAAACAGAAGATGGTGCCTGAAAGGATTGTTCATCACATTGTTCAGGTTTTGGTTCAAACACTCTTTGTATTTCGTTCTTCATTAGAATTAGCCTGTGGACAAAATATATCAACATGTAAGAGAGTTCCAAAAATCTCTCTTTTCTACCTATTTTGACCATTTGCCTGTTGAACCTGTAACCTATGCTGTTAATATCGCGATATATCGACGATATATCGGATATCGGACCTAGGCAAAATATCGCTGCATAAATATCGGTCAAAATATCGTCCCCGATATTATCGGCGATTTTTCCCAATATTTAGCGATATTTTAATGTATATATCGGACCGATATATCGATTTTTTAGGGTTCCATTATTTGGGCTTTTGTTATTTCATGGGCTTAGTTTTTGGGCTTGGTTACATATATTATTAGGTCTGAAATTAATAGTCTGCCTTCCAACGGTCTTCTTCCTTTCTTTTCATCTTTACGACTTCACACTTCACAGACACCTAGTTCACTTCACGAATCACGACTTCAGACTTCTTACAACTTCAGACTTCTCACGAATCAAGTGAATGTATTGGATGATGTTGACTCGGATGCCGAACCTATTGCTTGCGATTAGCTCGTTTTTGAACACTTTAGATGATGTGATGTTTTAATTTTGAAACTGTATTTCTAAACTCTAATTAATGCATATTATATATATAATTCTAAGAAATATTATGTTAACCGCTATTTTGGACCGATATATCACTGATATATCACCGATATAACCGATATATCGAATATCGGTCCTGACCGATATTTTGTATTCTGACCGATATAACAGCATAGCCTGTAACATTTGATGACTTAGATACCTGTTTTGAAACGTTCACGAAATGGTTACAGCAAAGTGGATGATAAACTTGACATCCATGCCATCACATGCTACAAAATCATCAGGTTACCCGTCAAGATGGGTACCAAACATGAAAATTTGGAACTTCATTACATTAAATTTGAATTTTGAAACTTTCTTACATTGGTTGGGAAAGAAATTCCTCTGTTACACTAAATAGGAACCGAGTCAAACTTCATTGCATTTTGATGCCTTAGGTTTGCGTCATGGATCTTGTTTAGCAACATCGTGCTTATCCTAACTGTTCATGAAAACAGGAGCTCTTAGGACCCGACAATAAAACTTGTCCGGAGGAGGAGAATGTGGAGGCGATATGCCAGTTTTTCCACACCATAGGCAAACAACTTGATGAGAGTCCAAAATCTAGGCGGATTAACGATGCATACTTCATCCGACTAAAGGAGCTGTCGACAAACCCACATCTTGCCCCACGTATGAGGTTTATGGTTCGTGATATTCTCGACCTCCGCTCGAATAACTGGGTTCCCAGGCGTGAAGAGGTAGTCCTCGTGTTCTTTTTCTTTTTTCTTTTTTCTTTTTTCTTTTTTCTTTTTGGTGTCTTGTATATGAGAAGAAGTCAGGTTTGCCTACATCTCCCCTTCCTGACCCCACCTACGGGTGGAACATCATGGGTTCGTTTGGTTTGGTTTGGTTTTTATCTGAGCTAAGTCGCTTTCCAGGTGAAAGCCAAAACGATTACAGAGATCCATAATGAAGCAGAGAAGAACATGGGACTCCGGCCTGGTTCTACTGCAAGCATAAGGAACAATCGTGTGGTGGCTGCTGGAGCACAAGGGGGGTTAACCCCTGGTGGCTTTCCTTTGAACCGCCCTGGTGCTGGCGGCATGATGCCTGGGATGCCCGGAACCCGAATTATGCCTGGCATTCCTGGTATCGATAATGACAACTGGGAGGTCCCCAGGTCCCGGTCAATGCCAAGAGGTGATGGGACACGAGCTCAGCCACCTTCCCATGGAAGAACACCATCTTTGAATCAAAGATTTTTGCCTCAAGGTAGTGGTGGTTTCATTAGCGGTAGGTCTAGTGCCTTGGTGCAAGGCGGCGGTGGAGGCGGTGCCGCCCCTGTTCGTTTACCAAGCTTTGGAAATCCGGTGGAACCATCTCCGCCATCTGCTCCAAGTCCATCGAAACCTGTAGTAGCTGCTGCTCCTTCAAGAGCAAAGGATACGGATGAACTAAAGAGGAAAACAATCTCCCTTTTAGAAGAATATTTCAGCGTTCGTATGCTTGATGAAGCATTGCAGTGCGTAGAAGAACTGAAATCTCCGGAGTACCACCCGGAGTTTGTGAAGGAAGCCATTTCGCTTGCTTTGGAGAAAAGCCCACCATGTGTTGAACCCATCACCAAACTCCTTGACTATTTGTGTTCGAAGAAGGTTCTCGTTAAACCCGATTTAAGAACCGGGTGCGTCAGCTATGGGTCGTTGTTGGATGATATCGCCATCGATTTACCAAAAGCACCCAACAACTTTGGGGAGATTATGGGACGTCTGGTGGTTTCTGGCGGCATAGATTTCAAGGTGGTTGCGGAAGTTGTAAAGAATATGGAGGAGTATTTCCGCAAGGCGGTTTTTGGCGGGGTAAAGAGGATTGTGGGTTCAAGTTCTTCCGGGAACGTTATCTTGACAGCGCAGGCGGCCGACGTTGCGGTGTGTGAAAGCCTATTCTGAGAGCATCATAGGTGTGGGTAGTAAGGGTGGTGAGTGAGGTGTATATTTTGATTTTGATTGAAATTTGATAGCAATGAATGTGTTTTGAGATGGGAGGTGAAGAAGTGCCTTGAATTTTGGAACTTGTTCTTCTGTACTTTGGATATTTAGTTTTGTGACTTTTTATTTATTTATTATTCAACTTTTGAGGAACTTCATAAATATGACCGTCGTCCACCACCGTCTGCGGTGGTCGCTTGCCGCCGTCATTGCTGCAATCGGGTGGCGGCACTGCTGTGATGGTTCCTTGTTTTAGAGATTTACTCCGGCGATGAGCTTTTGTTGATATTCTAAGACCATTATTTCCGTCGTCGTTCATATTTTTATTTTAGGGAGTGTTCGGGATTGCTTATAAAAATAACTTATTGACTTATTCCGGTGTGACACCGGTAATAAGCACTTTTGAGTGTTTAAATAAACAACTTTTACCGGTGTCAAATCGGTGATAAGAAGTTTTTGAAAAAGTTAAATCATTTTAATTTATAATAAGTTGATAAGAACTTTTATAAAAGAACATATTTATACCTCGTCATAATCCAATAACTGTCGCTATCTTCAAAGGTGGAATACTTCAACTGTAAGCTAAACCTTTTCCTACAACTATTCAACACTCATCTCATCAAGGTGTTGTTAGAACCATTCCCCCAAGGACCTGATGCACATGCTGATAAAGAAAATGTTAGGTTTAACACCTAGTGAACTCAAACAATTTTCATCATAATTATAAAACAGTAAAATCGAAAGACTACTATTTAAATCGTAATTTAGTAAACAAAATATATTTATTGTAAAAGCAACATCTTTATGAAACCCACCGTTCCCTTGATGAAAAACCCATTAACCAAGACACCCATATAAATACAACCAAAATCCAACACTTACACAAGCAAGAATAAGCCATAAAAAGTTAAAACATAAAACATAGCTTTAATCAAGTCATTTTATATAATTAATTCATATTTACTGTTGGAAGGGTGTAAGGCAGCATAAGATGACGGAGGAGACCCAATTTGCTATTGGTTGTGGCGGAACACATAAGTAAGTCATAATTCAATGTTATATAAGCATTACTTATGGATAAACAAACATTGACATCAACCTTATCCGGGTCTTTAGTCAAATTGGTTAACAAGCTCAATTCTATCCAAGTCTTTACCTTGAGTCCTCCGTTGATCCGTGTCTCTAGCTACAATACATGGAATACTATCCCATTCCAACCGACTCCTATGCCTATGGATCCATTGCATTACAATCTGAATTACACGACACAAATGAATGACTAACGCACCCAAAACGTGTAATATCAAATAAATATGCCATAACCGCATATAATTTCAAAGCCAACATAGAGAAAATTAAATTGGACAAATGTCCCCAAGACTCATTTAAGTCAAACCAAGCCAAATGCTCACTAATTTTATTGACTATAAATAAAAGTCATCAAAAGGAATAAAACGCAGTTACCCAACGATTATGCAAACATATGCTCCAAAGGCATGATTAACTCAAAGACCCATAATTGGTTGAGACAAATCATTTTTCAAATGAAATCATATTTTTATTTTCCTATAATGCCTCAAAACACGAAAACATGCATCTTCCAAACAGTTTATAAAATAAAATACACCAAAATGCATTTACATCAAATAATTTCCATTGGTACAATAAATCATCTAAAGAACACATTATTTAGAAATAGACATGGTTGCATTTGAAATATATCCTACATATGTATGTATATATGTATGTATGTATATATATATATATATATGTATAGGGGTCTAATCAAATAAGAATTAATTAGTTTGTGGTAAGTATGAAATCCAACATGAGCCAATCATTTAAAATAATTAATATTTTTTTAAAATAAAATAGAAGGGTAAATTAGTAATTTGGGTTGAATATTCAATTTACTTTAATTAGATTAATTACTTTATTTTGGGTATCACATTATTTGTGTATCATACTAGTATCTAGTTCTCCCTTGACTCCCCACATACATACATACATGCATGCATGCATGCATGCATGCATGCATGCATGCATGCATACATACATACATACATACATACATACATACATACATACATACATACATACATACATACATATACAATGTAGGTATCATAGTGGTACTATAGTTGGTATCATAATGGTACCACAATTGGTATCATACTGGTCTCGAAGTTTACTTGTTGTGTTTTGGATATCACATTGTGTATTTTGGGTATCACATGGTGTTCGCCGAAATAAGGTTTACGGGAGGCCGGAAGAAAGAGAGAGAGAGAGAGAAGAGAGATAAAAAAAATTAAATACCTAAAATGCCCTTAATTAAAAATTTAAGAAAAATTATCAAAAATATTAGTTTCATAATTTATTCATTGATTTGTAATTGAGATTGAATTTCACAGTTATCACAAACTAACTAGTTTTTCCTTGAATGGACCCATATGTATATATATGAACATATATATATATATATATATATATCAAAATGTCGAAAAACCTAAATATAGGCTTTACAAGATTTATTAACCCAATTTACCAAATATGCAAATTTCGCCAGATGCCCACCACATTTGATAAACCTCAAATAAAACACTTTTTAATACTTCAAAATACATATTTTGGCACGTACATAGTTTTCATAAAACAACTCGAACTCACATTGCTAAGTTAGATTAGACCTAGTTTCCAAAACCATCTCTAGCTTCCAAATGATGAACACTTGAGATCCACAAGCAAACATCCCCAAGAAATCTTCTCAAAGCCATAAACCAAGCCAAAAGATACCAAAAATTATCCCAATATTTCAATTCCACCAAAACCCCCAAACTTAGATCTCAAAATACCAAAAATGCTTACGTCTTCCAATTCTTTAGATCAATAAACATGATTCTTCAATCTCTAAGCCTTTCCTTCCATTTGCTCCAAAACGCTCATAAAAATCGGCCCATGGTGAAGAGAAATGGAGAACAAAAATGAGGAAGAAAAGTCACCTGTAGGGCGACTTAGATCGCACCAAAAGTCACCCGGCCCCTCTCCAGGTTGCCCGACCGTTCCTCAACCATTTTCGATTGTTCCCCGAGCGTTTTATTACGGTTTTCTCGGGCGTTCTTTTGACCGTTTTGAGAAAATTTCGGGTGTTACATGATATGTTAGACAAAAAAGCACTGTTTTTATCAACGCGTCTACATGTTTTTACCATCGTTCAATATCGTTTGATGTATTTTTAGCCTAATTCTACTGTTTCGAGGGATTTTTAAAGTTTTTTTCTTGATTTAAAAGAATTTTTAGTTTTCTAATCGATTATGAGGGATTTTGTTTCAATTTTTTGGTTGATTTCAAGAGTTTCTTTTTGGTTTTCTGGTTGATTACGAGGTACAATCGCATCTTCTTGAACTTTTGAATATCATACGGTGACATCTTTTAAAACGATAGAATGACACCTTTTATTATATATATATATATATATATATATATATACTAGAAGGGTATTCGCGCAATGCAACGAGATAAATTTCTATTTTAATGTTTAATTTTTATTATTTGTCCCCATCGATGTAATATAATTTTATGTGGTTTTGAGAAAACGATAATGTTTGTATTTTTGAATGAAATATAAATTTGAAGATAACATAAAAAATTTATAAAAAAAATCGATATTAGTATTATATTAACTATTTAATAGTTTTTGTTTTTTTAGTGTAACTTCTTTAATTCAATTTTTTTTATTATAATTTAATTTAGGTATAATAACAAAGTAATTTATTTTTGTTTTAATAATATAATTTTTATTAAAGATAATAGTTAAACATTCGGTTAGAAACTTGATAATTATCCTAATTATATTTTAGCTTTTTTATATTTTAAAATAAGATGTTTATTCTCTATTTGATTATGTTTATCCGTAGTTAGTTACACGAATTTAAACATTGAGCTTTAATAAGTTGTACTTAATACATAATTTACTTGTAATCTTGAACTTTAAGTAATATGCATTAATATACAATAGTTTATGCATAAAAAATAGTTTTTAAGAGTTTTTGTCAAATGTTTTATAATATAGTATATAGTATATATATATATATATATATATATATATATATATATATATAAAGAAGAAAAACGAATGAATGCAGGAAAGGACCAAAATGCCCCTCATCTAATGGACGGTTGTTAACAGTCGCTGGTGGTGAAGAACAAAACGTTATAATAATGTAAACTTTATGGCTATTTTGGAATTAATAACTTTAGGGACCAAATACACGACAAACTTAGAACCGACAAATTTCATAATTTACTTTATTTTATTTATATATATATATATATATATATATATATATAGAGGTTATATTAAATGAGAAAACATAAAAAAAATTGATAACTACGATGTCAACGAATCTTAATCATCTAAGGATTTTCATCAAAGACTATGAAAAAAGTCAATATTTTAAATAGTATATACCACATCCTAACCGAATACAATATTTAAAGAGTGTTTAAAAGGGTAAAAATGGAAATTTGCATAAAATTCTAATTTAATGTGTGTTAAGATCTATAATATGTTTTCATTTTTGTTGAATTATCAAAATATAAATTATTTTAATTTCTAACTTAAAATAAAACACTATTTTTTAAATGTAAAACATTTTAACTACAAGAAAATTTAATTATAAAAATTATAGTAAATAAATAAATAATCATTATATTCTTTTTAATTTATACCAATATTATTATATATTTTTGAGATTTTTTTAATTGTTATGATTTTCTCATGAAATAGACCAAATTACGTTTTTAGTCCTCTTGGTTTGTTTAAAATTTCTATTTTCCTTCTTATTATTTTAAAATTATAAGTTTTATCCTTATGGTTTATAAATTATCTCATTTCATTTTCTTCTTATCCTCTTACATTTGGAATAGAAATGGCAAGGGGTCGGGTTCAGGCCGGGTATTGGTATCCCCGTCCTCGAAACCGATAGCTAAAACCGTCCCGATCCCCGTCGGGGATCTTCATCGGGTCCCCGCGGTTTCCTCGATCCCCGTTGGGAACCCGTTAAGGGTAAAAATCCTCATTTTCACCGTTGGTTATAACCGAACCCAAACCCGAAACCGATCTGAAAAAAATTACAATATGCTAATTTTCACAATTAAAGGTAATTATAATTTTTTTTAAAATGTAAGTTTAAATGTCCCAAACATAATCGAACCATTACAAACAATAATGTATTAGATTACAATATAAAACTAAACATAAATTCAAATATCATACAACTAAAATCACGATTTAAAACAAATAAACTAGATTTTTTCGTAAGATTTATTTGAGTTGTTGAAGTAAAGTGGATAAAAGTCTTTTAAATTTTAATGTTATTATTTACTTTTAATGATATTACATATCGGGCCGGGCCGGGCTGGGGATCGTCATTAAAATCCCCGAATTTTTACCCGATCCCCGTTCCGTCCCCGATAAGATGTCTCTGAACCCGGCCCGAAAGTTTCGATTTTCGGTTTTCACCATCGGTTTTGGGTTTTTTGCCATCCCTAATTTGGAAGGAAAGTTTTGAGAGGAAATATCAACATTATTTTCTTTCTTTTTCCACAAAAAGGAAAGTTGAGAACACGACATTTTTGTTTCCCTTTAGTTTTCTTCCTTTTCCCTTCTTTTCCTCCTTAAAGAAAAGACTCGAGCACACAATGTTAAAGTTGTCCCGTCACATGAAAAAGCAAACATTGTTAATAGAAGTCGTACAAGAGTTGTTTTAAATTTATCAGATATAATGGTTACCAACAAAATAAGACGTCGTATAACGACAAGAACAACAATGAATATATAAAACTATATTTTCTTTCAAACTGACAAAGACATGATTTACTACTCTTTGTCAATGTTCCTAACGTACGAACCATGGTTTGTGGAACTTAATTTCCTATATTGCGACAAAGATGGAACCTGATTAGACAATCAGGAGTATCCTTCTTTTAATGTTATCATTTGATTATCGTCCGATATATATATATATATATATACACACATACACACACACATATACATATATAGAGGTGAGTTATTATACAACCCTTTACATTTGTATAACCAATACAACCCAATCTCAACCGTCCATTTAATTTGATGAATATGTAATTTCATAGAAGTTTTGATTGTTTCATAATATAAAGTATTGATCATAATTAATTAATTTTATTCATCTTTCATAGATATTTAAATCATAATAAATGAACTATCATCATTTCCACAAATATTTCAATTTATTGGGTTGCATTTGAAACAAACTCTCTCTCTCTCTCTCTCTCTCTMTATATATATATATATATATATATATATATATATTAGTTGTGTACCCGTGCAAATGCGGTGGGAGTCGTGAATTTTAACAATTTTGAAGTTTCACTGGTTTTATTAGAGAAGATTTAATGATAATATAAGTTATAATTGATCTTTACATATTAATACAATTTGAATAAATAACAGTTATGATTCCAATTACATTCTATCGATGAAATATTGTATAACAATTTAAAATCCAATATATTTAAAATTCAACATATTTAAACGACTCCATAAATGTGTTCGATTTACCCTAAGAGCAAAGAATCAATAGATCGAGAGCAAGACCGAGAGTTCTAGAGCAATTGAATGAGAAATGAATGTGATAAATTTTAATAACTCATAGTGAATATCAGTTTGAATCTCACATTGGGGGATGAGAAGAAGACATAGAAGTATAAGAGAGTGAATACATGAATGAAAATTGTCAAAAGTATCTGAGGAACATGAAAAGAAAAGATAATAATGTATATTGGTAACTTGTACTATATGTTATTTTAATTGTAGATTAAGAGATTTTAAAACTAAATGCATAAAGTAGTAGTACTTAATGCATTATGAGTTGTTTTTAAAACTTTGTACATAAATATATAGTATTTTATGCATTAAAAATTGTTATTTAAGACTTTGTGCATAGTTTGTTTCAGATGTAACCCATCACAATTGTACAACCAATGCAACCCAATAAATTGAAATGTTTATGGAAATGATGAAAGTTCATTTATTATGATTTAAATATTTATAAAAAATGAATAAAGTTCATTAATTATGATCAATACTTTATATTATAAAATAATCAAAACTTCTATAAAATTATATATATTCATTAAATTAAATGGACGGTTAAGATTATGTTCTATTAATTGTACACATGTAAAGAGTTGTATAATAATTCACCTATATATATATATATATATATATATATATAAACGTGTATATTCACATTAAATTTATAAAGATTAGTTCTTGTAAGTCAATACCATAATAAAGGTTCATGAAGATTTTTAATTTATTGAATTGCCAAATACGTGGCCGGAAAAAAAATGAGTTTCCTAATAAGTTACCAAACCCATGACGAGAAAATAATCTTTTGAAAATCCATAAAATTATGACATAATAATGTAATATTTCAAGTCAACTGCATCAGATATTGTCCGATTTGTTTACACATACACTCACGATTTTACTACACGTCTAATGGAGAATATATTCAATCTCTAATAAAGTAACTTTTGCTCCCATTCTTAATCGATATGGGATCTTACAAATAAAATGGGCGCAAAAGTTACTTGTAAGATCCCATATATGGGATTTTAATGACGATCCCCAGCCTGGCCCGGCCCGATATGTATATGTGTATAAATCTTGAATGTGATATTTAATATTTATTTTTTATTGCATCAATTAATTTTTTTCTATTAAATTGATTTTTTTGCATTGGTAAAAAATAATTTTTATTGTGGTAATTTGGATTTATTTTAAAAAATGTTCAATTTAAAATCTGAATTAAAAAAACGAGATTTGAAATGAAAATAGATTTTATTGCATTAATTTTTGGAAAAAAACGAATTTAAGTTATTTTTCTATAATTATTTTGGAAGTTGGTTCCCCAAAATAGGAATTAGGTACAAGTTGGTTCCCCAAAATGACTATTTTAAAAGTTGGTTTCCCAAAATAAGAATCAGGTACAAGTTGGTTCCCCAAAATGACGATTTTAAAAGTTGGTTCCCCAAAATAGGAATTAGGTGAAAATTGGTTCCATTTTGGTGCAATTTTCCCTATTAATTAACATATATTTGTTTTATAATTTATTTATTTGATATATAATTATATGTTTACAATATAAAATATTTTAATGTATTAATAAAACAAAAAATACACAATAAATTTCAATCATGAATCGAATAGGACAGAGTCATTTAACTATACGCCATTATGATAGAAGGATAAGGCCAATATGTAATACGTCATCGTTTTTGGGAAACTTTTGACCTCCTTCACTGCGGGCCAGTTTTGCAAGTTGTTGGACCATGATCATGATGCCAAGTTGCCGATCATCCCGCCGAACATACGTGTAGTATTTGAATAGATATATATCTACGGTTGTAAACGAACCGAACGTTCAGCAAATCGTTTGTGAACTGTTTGGCAGAAAGTTCGTTTATTTAATAAATGAACGAACATGAACAATTTTTTTTGTTCGTTTAGTTAAACGAACGAACATAAACATGAGTCTCGTTTGTTCATTTACCGTTCGTTTATATATTAAATTTAATATATAATCTTTTATTTATTTACTTTGAATTCAAATGATATTTATTTATGTTCGTTTAGTTTTTTCGTTTATATCCGTTTGTTTAGCATGTTAACGAACGAACATAAACGAACACAACACACCTGATTTCTAAACGAACAAACACAAACACAGACACAAAGATTTTTGTTTGTTTATTGTTCGTGTTCGTTCGTTTGTTCGATTAAGTTAAACGAACGAACACAAACAAGTCTTTGTTTGTGTTCGTTTGGATCGTTTATAGCCCTATATATATAGACTGTTAAACTTCTTTGCAAAATAAAGAGTATTAATTTTATGTTTATTATAGATTTTAAAATTTAGTAGAAGGTTATTCGTGCAATGCAGTGAAATATATTTTAATTTTAATGTTTTTTTTATTCTATCTTTATAGATGTTATGATACGGTTTATGTGGTTTTAAGAGATAATGTTTTTATTTTTAAATAATATAAATTTGAAAACGTCATAAAATTTTGTAAATAAATATATCGATATTAGTATCAAATTAACAATTTAAAAAATTCTTTTTTTATTATAATTTAATCTAGATTTAATAACGAATTAATTTTATTTTTGATTTAATAATATAATTTT
>NW_020200570.1:261709-292342 GCF_001531365.2 Cynara cardunculus var. scolymus | reverse complement strand
TTATAAGATATAAAAATGTAGAAATTAAAAATAATTCACTATGTAATTTTGTTATTTAATAATATGATTTAAGTTAAAAAAATATTCAATACTGAACTCATTTTTTAAGATATAAGCATCAAAACTTATACCTCTTAAAATTTACCACTTAACCATTATTCACAGAAAATTAGATTAAATTAACACATTGGATGGACTCAATCCGATCTGATCTGATCCAATCCAATTAATATTAGTTGGATCTAATGGAATCTAATAAGAATATCCAGTAACCGAACCGATCTAATCATCCACTGGATTGGATTGGACCGGTTGTCCAATGTTAATCAAATTAGACCGGCTGACAAATTCAACATCCAATAGATGATCGAATCGATTCGATTCCTCTCACATTCAATGGATGTCAACCGATGAACATGTATGATATTTAAATAGATATATAAATGCATATATACCTAAAATTAAGTAACATCATGGTTAGGAAATTAATAGGAAAATATTTCATTATATATTAACATATTATTTTCTTATTAAATGTCATTATTTATTAACATATAAGTGATTCTATTTTTTATCTGGTCAACATTTGTGTTTTTAACTGTGAAGCACCCGATAATTTCTTGCATTGGTATGCGGAAAATAAATGAGTGGTTTCGTAACTTTTATAAATATGCGGCAAACAAGTTCATATGTAAACCCGTATGATTCACATATGAACCCACGAGTTCATATTTGAATCAGTTAATTAGTTCATATGTGAATCACACAGATTCATATGTGAATTACATAAGTTCACATATGAACATATAGTTCATATGTCAATCACACTGGTTCACATATGCACCCCGTTTACCGTCTATTTGTAAAAATTATGAAACTACCCCTCTATTTTCCGTATAGCCGTAAATTTTGGCCAGTTAAAACCACAATTCTTGACCAATAAAATCCGATTTTGACCGTATGAAAGGCTATGATCGATCACTTTTTTTTACTTCTCAAATTATTACCACTTCTCAAAATAACCTATGAATATATTCATAAATACACATATTCTGAACCACAAGAGTGGTGCTTGATTGGTTTGTGTTTGACTCCAAAGGTAAAAAGTATCAGGAGGTCACTGGTTCAAATCCAAGGAGGAATAAAATCCCCTTGTGGCCACGAAGGTTCAAATGCGGTGACTCCGGACTATCTGCAAAGCATGTGGTCACCCTTGAATTAGTCGGCTCACATAGCAAGTTGAATATCCAGGTTAATAAAAAAAAAATACACATATTGTGGTTATGTTTGATATAAAGAAAAGGACAAGAGATTGTTAATACCGGCCTACATACTCTCAATCACTAGCCATTAGAATGGTGCAGTGACTCCAATCCTAATTTCCGTTCATGTCCCAGTTCCTGTTCGGTATATGATTACATTTTCATTATCATCTCTAACGAGGAATCGGAGATTTTTTTTCTTGTTTATGTCAGATATTTTAAAACAAAATATGTTAAAAACCACACCTGATCAATACTGATCCATGTTCAAATCTCGTATATTTACAAAATTTTGCTTTTATCGAGTATCATTTATCATACGTGAACGTGACAACATCCATGCTTAGGTTTCAAACTTGCAATACATGTCTAGAAAAACTTAAAACAAGAATTTTTATATAGTTTACAATAATATTATCATATATATAGCAACTTAACCTGAAACCATGTTGTTTTTGCTGTGAAGTTTTAAGTGTTAAAAAGTGATCTTACGGGTTTCACGAAAACTGACTGGTCTCACATGATCCCAAATCTATCGCTCTCTCTATATATATATCTATATACACACACTATATTATAAAACATTTGATAAAAACTTTTAAAAACCATTTTTTATACATGAAGTATTGTTTGTTGATGCATATTACTTAAAATTTTAGATTACAAGTAAATTATACGCATGTACAACTTATTAAAGCTTCATGTTTGAATTCGTGTAATTAACTGCATATGAACATAATCAAATAGAGGATAAGTATCTCATTTTAAATATAAAAAATCTAAAATATAATTAGGATAGTAATTGAGTTCCAACAAAATACTTAATTATTATCTTTATAAAAAATTATATTACTAAACTAAAAATAAAAAAAATAAATTAAAGAGACACATAAAAAGATGAAATTTTAAATAGTTAGTTTGGTACTAATATCAATATCTTTATGATATTTTCATATTCATGTTTTATTCAAAAATAAAAACATTATCGTTTTCTCAAAACCACATAAAACCATATTATAACATCGACTGAGACAAAAAAAGAAGTTCAATAAAACATTAAAATCGAGATGTATCTCGTTGCATTGTGCGAGTACTCTTCTAGTATTTATTTTACAAACCGATTATTAGTTTTTAGATATTAATGTGTGGATTATGCTCCAATTATGAACCAGACATTTTATGTAGGTTATGGAAGGAAACCGTCATCGTATTCTTCATCAGTGTCTTGTTTTGGGCGAATTTGTGTTAATAATTGATTTCAGACAAGAAAAGAAAGAACAAGTATCAGAATACATGATATGTTTCATGAAATCCAATTTCATGAATTCAAATTCATGAATCTAATTTCCTTCATTCATACCTAAATGGTATTTATGAATCAAAACATATCTTATGCAACAATTTACCTGGTAAGCATTTATCTGGGTAAAAGAGTCGTCACCCTCACTTATCGGGTAAAACTCTTCATCCTTATCGTGGCTCTTACCGGGTAAGATTCTTGTCATATTCATCCGGTGAGGAAAATTCTATTTGTTTCCAAATCTTCAAAGAAAAATCTATTTGTTTCCAACAGCATTTATTTTTATTTTGAAGATTACAATATGAATTATATTATTAAAATATTCAATACATTTCATAAAATATTATTTCTTTCTGTTATATATTTGATTTCAAATATTCTCAGTGGTAGGAAATATAAAAAAAAGTAATTTCTTTTTCATAGTTAATCATTTTAGGAGAGTTCTTCAAATTTGTTGAATTTCACCTTCTTCTTTTTTTGATTAACCTGGATATCTAACCCGCTATGCGAGCCGACTAATCCCAGGGAGACCACCTGCTTTGCAGATAGCCCGGAGTTACCGCATTTGAAGCTCCGTGGCCACAAAGGGGTTTTTATTCCTCCTTGGATTTGAACCTGACACCTCCAGGTACTTTTGACCTTTAGAGTCAAGCTCAAACCAATCAAGCACCACCCTTATGGTTTACCTTCTTTTTCTTACTTTCTCCATTTTAAAGGAAGGTTTTGGAAAACCTGTTGACGTAAAAATCCTCAAAATATTTGTTTTGAAAAAATTGCTGAATGATAGTTGGAGATTTTTCGGCAAGAAACCGAACATTGTTGAAAACAGGGGAAAATCCTACGTTTCCGGTTCGACATTACTAACCTTTGAATTCTGATATACCTTCTTTGTTTGTGCATCTTAAACTGGTATTTGTTGTCATCGTGTCACTTCTTCGTATTACACTGTCGCTACCATCATCATCGTCCAACACAATCGGTGAATCCGTTGTATTTTTGAATTTAGAGAATGTATCCAGAACCATATTCACTCACTCCGTTCCAGAACTGCATCAGTGAATACCCTGATGTAAATTGTGTAAATGCAACTAAGAAGGTAACAGAATCCCATGAATCATACCTTGATTTCCTACATTCATGATTCTCTCTCGAGAATTCCTGTTTTCTTCTCAGAGATTACCGTGAATCCATAACTGTTTCTATCGAATAGGATTTATTCAGCGGCGAGATAAATTCGGGATTTTAATTGCGGTTAATCTCAGTTGCTTCTATTACATCTATTGAATCATAACTTTGTATCGCCAAACTACCCTCCATGCCCTCAGTCTCTTACAAAAATGAAAACACAGTCAGTATAAGTTTATAAAAATATCAGTGTTTCAGTTAGGTCGTAAATCTAACTGATTAGTGGTTAAGATGGGTTTACAAAATTTGTCAGATTTAAGTGGTTTGTAAATGACACCTCTCTTTCCTTTTGGATATATGTCAATTTAATGTCTTAGAACGTGTTCATTTGCATCCACACCATTCATTTTCAACCATTTATTGAAAAAACATTTATAAGAAAACAAAAGGAGTTAGGTACGATTTCTATTAATTATGGATTGAAAGGACTAAATAACGAGTAAACATGGGGTGTTTTTGGGTTGGGTTAATCGGGTTGAAGACATTTGAATAACTCAACTCAAGACATTTAAACATGGGGTGTTTCTAACCTTGAATATGTTATTTCTCTACTCATAATTTCTTTTTAATCATCAACCATTTGATACAAAGTATCCATACTTCTTACGTATATCACATTCAATTAATTTTCTCAATTTACATATATATGTTCACTGTTACTAAGCATATATACGAATGAGTTATATAGAGATGAAGAATAAATTGAAAATATGCATATATAAAGAGCGTACGTGATAGTGTAATTGTCTACTATACATATCAGTTTAAACTCAACAATCATAATAAATCCAAGAAATGAAAGGATATCGGGTTCATCGGGTTGGGTTCAAATAATAGTAACCTAATATCAACTCAATACCTACAGTTTGAAAATTTTACAACTCGATTAGACATCGGGTTACTTCTGGTTGAGTTATTTCGCGTTGAGTTGATCGGGTTGGTCGGGTTTTTGAGCACCCTTATATGTAACTGTTGTTTGTTGTGCAACTAATTCTCCATTAATTACTCCAGCAATCATTTTCATGTAATGGGTAATTATTCTTGCATTCGATATGGAAGTGGTTACAATTTTCTAAGTTTTAAAAGGGGACTGTTTCTACAAAAATTGAACCGAAAAAGTGAGATCAGTCTTGATTTAATTTCGTTATACCCTTGCATATTTGAGTTAAAATATAACTTAAGTAAAACGAGCTCTTACGCAATCTTCACAAGTGAAGGTTGCCAAAAAACACTTAGGGGCTGTTTATTTTTAATAAAAACGCTCTTAATGTCCTCTTAAGTCTGAATCGGTCAGACATAAGAGGATTCAGTGTGTTTGTTTTTTTTTTTCATTTAAGAGCTTTTTAAGCTCTTATTAGGTCTGAAAATTTAAGTGGTTGAGAAACCTCTTATTTCAAATGGTCGCCTACCTATTCTGATCTCTTTGCGCTCGATTTCTCTGGATCAACTCTCCTGTCTTGATCTCTCATCTCTCAACCCTGTCAACTGTTGATCCATATCAACTTTCGATCTCTCATCTTCAAACTTCAGATTTCAGACACAAAAAACAAACAGTCTGATTGATTCAGATTTCAGACTTTAGCACCACCTCTTAAAAATCAGAAGTGAATTCAGACTTCAGACTTCAACACCTCTTAAAAAACAAACGCCACCTTATTGTGTTGTTAAATGACCCTAACCATTTTTCTTTCTTTATCTGATCATCTTTAATGCCGACACCGTATCATACTTCAGATATCAAAGTTGACGCTAAATTACTTCGATGGAGACACCAAATTATACGTTATTAAATTTAGTGAAATGAATAGTAAAACACCATTAAATATAATTTATCATCACAACCCATAGCACAATATAAAATCATGTTAAACTTTATAATTTTTAATAATTTTTTTAAACGCATAAATGAACTAACGAATGTTTTTATATTTTTTATAACCACTGAATGTTAATATGTTTTAATAATTGTTGATACGAAAAAAATTATTTGTTCCTGATTTGGATGATAAAAATCGGATATTATATCTGAAAAATGTCATATTTTCCTAAACCACGTACTTTGACCGTTATTTTGTCATTTAGTGGCCTATGATTTGACAGCGATTTGACGACGATTTTATGATCTATTTTGTTTTATTACGTAACGGTGGATGTCGGTGATCGGTGATCGATGGATAATCATGGATGTCGGTGAAGGCTCGGTTTTTTTTAGAGGTGCGAGAGGATGTCGGTGGGGATGGTGATTATGGTCTCCCGACCGCCTATTTATATAAACCATTATGTAATAAGACAAAATACATCGTCAAATCGGCATCAAATTATAGAAACTAAAAGACGAAATAGCGGTCAAACTACTTAAATCAAACCAAATCAGATAAAAATAATTTTTACGTGTCCACAATTATCATGGTTTTATTTTATAAACTATAACCATGAAATTTGGTCCTAAAAATATAAAAAGAACAGTTTAAATATCGTCTCCTTTTTATTAAAAACACCTCTTAATCGATAAGAAAAAAATAAAAAAAATTGAATCACCCCCGGGGACGATTGGGTGACGTGGATCGCCCCCGGGGGTAGATACACGCAAAACAAGGCGCATAGTGTTTTGTACTCTAAATGGATGCATGTGGGAACCACCAAATTGATTTTTGAATTTATTTTTTGCACTTTTTCGGTCAAACAAAGGGGGGATCGCCCCCCATGGTCAACGATCTCCCCCGGGGGCAATCCGTGTGGACATTTTCGCAATTTTGGTAAAATCTTATTCTTTCGTTAATATATCAGGTGTATTTTTGTTATTTTGGTGATTTTCTCTAGAAAATATTAACATTTAGTGGTTATAAAAAAATTATTTTTTATAAGAAAATATAAAAGTTGGCGTTGGTTCATTTATGTGTTTAAAAATTAGTAAAAATTAGTAAAAATTATAAAGTTTGATGCGATTTCATATTGTGTTAAAAGAGTTGTGATGGTAGATTGCCTTTAATGGTTACGGGTTGTGAAAATAAAAGTGTTTGATTTTATATAGTAAAACGCAACTAAAATAGTCATAATAACAGTCAAAATCGTCCACCATTTATTGGAAAACATCATTTAATTGTCAAATCGATTTCCTCACTAGAAGACAAAATAACAGTTAAACGTGTAAGTCAAATCGCCCCCGTGAGAAGATCCTGGGGTAGGTAGGGGCGATCCCACTATTTAAGACAAACCAGATATTTGATCCCTCAAATCAGATACATGTGGACCCCACAAATCATTTTAAAATATTTTTTATGTACTTTTTTGGGTCAAAGAGGTTGGATCGCCCCCTTATGATCAAATCGTCCCCTGAGGACGATCCATATAGTTATTTTGGTAAAACATGAAAAAATGACTATTTTATTAATATATCAGGTATATTTGATCATTTTGTTGAAAAACTCAAACTATTTTTATGTGTATTATATATTTTTTCAACATCATTAATTATATAAAGAACTATTAAAATGTCAAAGAAAATATATTACTCTTAGATGTTATTTCATACAAACGTTGAGGTAATAACAGAACGGTTTTTATCCAAAAATCCTGTGATTTAAGAGTATTTCTAATGTAAGGTTTTTATAAGTAAAAAATATAATTTCTTAAAAGAACCACCGTTAAAACGAGTGTTTAGAAAAATAGTACATCCTTCGAGTTATTGTATACTTGGAACCTGCAAAAATTGGTTTTATATATGAATTCTTAAGAGCCATTTATCAAACACTTATTCGGGTAAGTGAATACTGAGTCACATCATCTCACCGGATAAATATAGTAAGAACCAAGAATCTTATCCGGTAAGAGCGAGACAAAGAACAAGAGTTTATCAGGTAAGTGAGGACGAAGACTCTTATCACGGTAAACGCTTACAGGGTAAATTGTTGCATACGATACCGTTTTGTTGGACTAAAATTTTACCCGATAAATAAATAATATTATTAAATTTTTCCGACAAACACTTAACGGTGTCCTTTGAGACGATAGACTCCGAGAAAATATCCTTATTTATAACAACCTCTCGTCAACGATGCTCTTGCATCCAACAAAACCAAATCCGATACCACTCGTTTTGGGAAACCTTTTATTCCTCCTGCCAAAGGCCTCGTCTTTTCTCTCTCTGCATGTGAACACACTCCAAATTCCTCAATTATTTTATTCGCTTTTCACAAGAATTAACCACAAACCCATCTTCCATTTCTCGATTTCAGAAAAGGGTCGTCGGAAAATCTTAAAAAATCCCGATGACGATTGGAGCTCGTGATGCACAGAAGATGGAGCTAACAGTGAAGGAATCATTAATGGTGAAACCATCCAAACCCACACCGAACCAGCGGCTATGGAACTCGAATCTTGACTTGGTTGTGGGTCGGATCCATATATTGACCGTTTATTTCTATAGACCAAATGGGTCTTCCAATTTCTTTGATTCTGGGGTTCTGAAGAAGGCTCTTGCCGACGTTCTTGTTTCGTTTTTTCCGATGGCCGGACGGCTGGGTAACGATGGAGATGGCAGAGTTGAAATTAACTGCAACGGCGAGGGTGTTTTGTTTGTGGAAGCTGAAGCGGATTGTAGCATTGATGATTTTGGTGAGATTACGCCGTCACCGGAGCTACGGAAGTTGGCGCCGACGGTGGATTACTCCGACCAAATCTCTTCCTATCCGCTCTGTATCACACAGGTATATCTCCATGTAATAATTCTTTTTATTTCCAAACAAGTCCCTGAAGTTCCATTTATAGCATTTTTAGCATCATATATTTGTCATATAATAGCAACTTGGAATATACAACATTTGGGGGGTTTGGTTGGAATATCCAAAAGTTTAAGACTATAAATTTTAGTAATTAAAAAGTAGAAGGGTCTTGCTGTAAATAATTTGCCAGCAGTCACGTGAGAGTGAATTGGCTTTGTTTGGATAAGACAGTGTCAGCAGAATTCTGTCACCTTCCTTAGTCTTGTCGTCATGTACCTAACCGAAGAATTGAGAAAGAACTATCAAAAGGAAAACTTTATATCTGTATTATTATAAAGTATTTGATAAAAATTCTTAAAAATCATTTTTTGTTTTGAAGTATTGTTTATTGATGTATATTATTTAAAAAATATTACAAGTAAATTATGCATATATATAATTTATTAAAACTTTATGTTTGAATTCGTGTAACTAACTGCAGATAAACATAATAAAATAGAAGATAAATATCTTATTTTAAATATAAAAAATCTAAAATATAATTAGGATAATCATTGAGTTCTAATATACTACAATCTTACGATACCGTTTTAATATACTACACTCTTAAAAAGTTGAACATTTACATATAAGGGGTTATTTGCTTACCTCTTAATAGTTCCATTAGAAGGCAACCGCTGAATTGTTAAGAGATGAATCTTGTTTGGTAAAAAAAAAAGTTTGCCTCTTAATGATTCTAAAATCCTCTGAATGGTTTTGTATCATAGGTCTCCCTTAATCATTCAGCACTATTATTCCATTGTAAACAATTACTGAACAATCTATTTCATTTTGCACTATACAAAACTAATATAATACGAAGTATTTAGTTTTTACTAATGATTGAATGTACAAGTCATCAATGCATGTTTGTGAAGGTGCAATTTGTTTTGGTCTTAGGTTACACGCTTCAACTGTGGCGGGGTTTCTCTCGGGTGTGGCCTGCACCATACGTTATCCGATGGACTCTCGTCTCTCCACTTCATCAATGCATGGTCCGATAAAGCGCGTGGATTGTCGGTTGCGATTCCACCGTTCGTCGACCGCTCCCTACTCCGTGCCCGTGACCCACCGACCGCCATGTTCGAACACCTCGAATACCACTCCCCGCCATCGCTCATCGCCCCGTCACAAAACCAAAACTCCACATCCCATCCTAAGCTTGCTTCGACCACCATGCTGCGACTCACATTGGATCAAATCAATGGTCTTAAATCAAAGGCCAAGGGCGATGGAAGCGTGTACCATAGCACGTACGAGATCTTAGCCGCACATCTATGGCGATGCGCATGCAAAGCGCGTGGACTATCAGACGATCAACCAACCAAACTGTACGTGGCTACAGACGGACGATCAAGATTGAACCCTCCCCTCCCTCCAGGATACCTAGGAAATGTCGTTTTCACGGCCACTCCGATTGCCAAATCAGGCGAGTTTAAATCCGAGTCATTGGCCGACACCGCTAGGAGAATCCATATCGAGTTGGCTAAAATGGACGATCAATATCTCAGATCGGCCATCGATTACTTGGAATTGCAGCCAGACCTGACGGCCCTCGTACGAGGGCCTACCTATTTTGCGAGTCCAAATCTGAACATAAACAGTTGGACTCGCTTACCGATATATGAATCAGACTTTGGATGGGGTCGGCCCATTTTCATGGGACCCGCAAGCATCCTTTATGAGGGCACGATTTACATCATACCGAGCCCAAGCGGCGATCGGAGTGTGTCGTTGGCGGTGTGCTTGGACCCCGATCACATGTCTTTGTTTCGAAAATGCTTGTATGACTTCTAGACCCAATCGTAAGTAAATAAGTTAGAGAGTAAGAAATGAGTGTACATGTAACGAGCAAAATAAAATAAAGAGGTAGTTATTCTGTTTTATTTAATGTGATTTTTTCTTTTACTACAATTTAAAATATATGTGTTTTACAATATGTTTGTTTCATATGTATTCAGTTCACAATGTGAAATCTTTTTGGACTGTTTTTGAAATAAAGAATATACGTAAAATGTAATTTCATATTGTGAACCGAATACATATGAAACAAACATAATGCATATAAACATCAACTAAAAACAATATGTAAATTTTTATTAGTTATATATAACTATTAACTGAATGGTAGTTGGATGATAATTTGATAGTAATTGGATGGTTATCGGATTGAACCGATTCGGTTTTATTGGATGATGAGCTGCCATTCAAGAACCGATCAATCCAATTTGGATGTTGAAATTTTGGATCTGATCCGATCCGGTCCAATTACAATTAAATATTCAATTACAGATCGGTTGGTTAAAATTGAATCAGATGACTTTTTACACACTCCTGGATATGATAATATCTGGGGAATGATGAATTAACAAGTCTCCGAATTTATTTTTAATAAATAAATTATTAAACTTTCTTATTTTGAATGTTTTAAGTCTTTCGATTTTTTCTAAGAAAATAAACAATTGAGTTCTTAGAAATTGGTAACCTACATCATTTTAACCCAAAAGGCTATATGTAACCGACTACGAAGATTTAAAGTAAAAGAAAAGGTAAATCACTTTTATCGTTCCCAAATTTTACATCATTCATATCCTGACACTCAACACCATCGTTTATTCGAGATAAAAGTTTAAGCAATCTTAAGGACCGTTTACCAAATGTTTACCCGGATAAGCGCTTAGCAAATCACATTACCGTATCGAATGAATATAGATCAAGAATCTTATTCGGTAAGAGGGACACAAGGACCAAGAGTTGGTTTTTCAGGGCATGTTTAAACTAAGGGGTAGGGGTTGTCATTTTGTTGGCTGAATCTAGACAACTGAGGTTTTTTTATGTTCGTAATTAAGTCACCTCCTATGCGAATAAGTCATAAGTAAACAACTTAATGGTGCATTTGGTACGCAAACATGACAGGATAGGACAGTTGTTCAACGGATTGATGTGAAGAAGACGGAGGGTGAGTGAAATGCGTATTAGGTTTTCTGAGGGGTATATTTGTCAAACATGTCCTTGTTCCATTTTGTTCTAGAGGGGTAAGGGTGAACGCACATGTCCCATGTGTGTTCTACTTAGTTCCATTTTGTTCCGGATAAAGACACGCCAAACATGTGACAAGTGTGTCATGTCCTGTCCCACCCTGTTCCACGTCCCAAACGCACCCTAAAAGAACTGTGCAAATAAGCCAATTTATCTATTAAGCTCATTAAGCCACAAGTAAACAACTACCAAGTCATGTATGGATTAATCTGTTTGTATAGATTGAGAAGGTTCTTTTAAGACTTTTTCTTGGATAGAACTTGAGAAGAAACGTGATTTTTAGTTGACAAGTGCATGTTTGCATAAAGCTTTTCCCAAAAGCTTACCGAATAAGTACAAAAAGTAACAAGTACTAAAACCTGAGGAAAAAAATCTAAGGAAAAATAAATCTAGAAAGTAATAAAACTTGGTACAAACTATGTTTTAATTTCTGTGGTTTGTTGAAAATTTGTTCTTTTCATTCCTGTAATATCGATATTAAGGTTTTCGTTCATGTGATTTACAATTTATTATTATGTTTTTTTTTCTTTTTTCTGTTAACCTGGATGTACAATCCGCTATGCGGCTGACTAATTCCGGGACGATGGCCCGCTTTACGAGTAGCCCAGAGTCACCGCGTTTGAACCCCCGATGCCACAAGGGGATTTTTATTCCTCGTTGGATTTGAACTTGAGACGTCCAGACACTTTTGATCTTTGGAGCTCAAACTCAAACCAATCAGACACCACTCTTATGATTATTATGTTTTTCTTTGAAATTCACAATTCATTGTTGTTTTCGTTTCTTATGCTTATAGTGAAACACTCTCAGAGTAGGCATCTAGGACCATAACAACAACAATAATATTGGATTGCAAACAAGAGGGACGAATATTGTTATTTCAAAAACACAAGGATGAAAGTCACCATTTTAACAAACCATAGAGATGAAAAATGTAGTTTACTAAGGGTTTACTAAGGGGACGTTTATCAAACACTTACTTGGTAAGTGTTTACCGGTAAATTTTAATACTATTATGTACTTACCGGGTAAAATTTAGTCCACCAAAACAACATCGTATGCAACAATTTACCCGGTAAGCACTTACCTTGGTAAGAGTCGTCGCCCTCACTTACCGGATAAAGCTCTTGGTCATTGTCTCGCTCTTACCGGGTAAGATCTTTGGTCCTTACTATATTCATCCGGTGAGTTAATGTTACTTGGTAAGCGCTTATCCGGGTAAGCGTTTAGTAAACGGCCCCTAAGTTTTAATATTACCAAGGGGTTAGGAGCATCTCCAACGTATTCCCCAAAAAAATTTCAAAATAGAGAACCAAAAGTCAAAATCTCAAAAAATAAATACATTAAGGGGCTGTTTGTTTGGCTCTTAATGGTTCCATTAAGAGCCAACCTCTTAATCGCTAAGAGGTCAAGGCTGTTTGGGAAAAAAAAAATACTCTGAATGGTTACATTTTACCTCTTAACCATTTTGCATCCAGGGGCTCTCTAAACCATTCGGACTCTTCTTTTTCCATATTTGCCCTCTCCCCCAACATTCCTCACATCGCTCTGTCGCCTCCTCCCCCCACCTTACGAATACGATCGCCCTCTCCCCCAACCAGAGTGTCGTTCGTCGCCACCGTCGTTCGTCCCCACCGTCGTTCGTCGCCACCGTCGTTCGTCCCCACCGTCGTTCGTCGCCACCGTCGTTCGTCCCCACCGTCGTTCGTCGCCACCGTCGTTCGTCCCCACCGTCGTTCGTCGCCACCGTCGTTCAAAGACCCTCCCCCACCCTCTCGTCGCCGGTCGCACAGCCCCTCCCCCACCCTCTCGTCGCCGGTCGCACAGCCCCTCGCTACTCATCTGCCTTCACCATCGCCGTCGCCACCTTCTTCTTCACTTGGCTGGCCGTTTACCTTCTGCCTTCACTTGGCTGGGGTCGTCGATGGCGTGGGAGATGGTTAGATGATTCTAGGGTTGGATTAATGGAAGCCGAAGGGAGATGGGTTTTTGTTGGATAAGGGTTAAAATGGTAATTTACTATTATTCAGAGAACAATTACCAAACAACATTATTTCATTCAGTACTTAATCATTCTGACCCTCTTAACCATTTTGACCTCTTAACTATTCTGCACTAAACCATTCAGCAACTGCCAAACAGCCCCTAACATTCATCTCCAACAAATCTTCCATTTTGGAGAATCCAACATTGATTATAATATTAAAATATTTCATTCATATATTAAAATTTTATTTCTTTCTTCAAAAATAAAATTTCAAAGTTTCTTATTGATGGTTTTATTCAGTAATCATTTTCTGGGTTTTCTCCATATTTGGAGAAAAAACCCTTCTCTCACATACTTTCGCCGTTTCGGAGATAGTTTTGAGGAAGCTGTTGGAACAAAATATTGACTCAAAATCTCCATTTTCTTCGTTATGGAGAAATGTTGGAGATACTCTAATAGGAATATATGGGAATTCTTACTTTCCGGAGATGAAAATTATGGCTTATATGAGAATTGACACATGACATTATATTATAAAAAACCAAACAATATCTTCTATTTCCAGTCTCGTTAATTCCGTCACTGTTGTGGATCTTGCACAACTTCTTCTACACGACTTCACGCAAGTACGAAGTTGCTTGCTTTGCACCGAAATTCGACTGGTGCAAAGTTGCAAACTGTGTGACGTCATACCCTTTTTTGCAGAAAGACCAACTCATATGATTATTATTTACAATGAAAGTAAAAATCCACCAATCCATTAGATATACCAAGTACATAGACAAGAGGATGATGTTCTTGATACAACAAGCTATATCACAACACAATTCATTAGAAAAAAAGGCATGCAAACTATATGCAGACAATCAAAGAGATGAACATTTTGCAACTTCTTCGGAATACGGGCAACAAATCCATTCCATTACCTCTCGTTGTGAAATCAAATACGGAAGGCATCTGTTTGAAATCGCTCATCATACAACCTCCAATGGCCATATCTTTCAGTATGGAAGACTGACCTGGGAATATAGAAGTTCGGCTTCTTAATGTTCTTCAATTTGGTCAAATTCGATGCAGCATTTGCAATATCACGGCTAGTGACGTTAACACAACCAGATAAATCCAAGTACTCGAGGTTCTTACACCCTTCAGAAACCAAAGCAAGGCCTTTGGCTGATAACTTAGAGAATCGAAGCTCAAGGTGAAGCAATTGAGGCATGAAGTGTCCAATTGCAGCAACTTCGGAGTCCCCATCTTGGGGGCATGCGTTTAAGTAGTCAGTGGGTACGATTCCTATGTGTTGTGAAGGATCCAACCAATTCATCAGGTTACGCTTCAGGGTTACGATTTTGGTGCATTTTCTTCCCAACATGACTAGAGATTCATGAGATATTTCATAGCAATAGCTTATGTCAAGTTCCCTAAGTTTAGGGCACCCAGATGCTAGGTTTACCATGGATTCATCGGTAACATTTGGGCAGCTCTTGATCGACAATACTTCAAGATTAGGGCACCTGTTGAACGTAGGTGATCAGTAAATAAAGAGAAAGCTAAACGGAGAGGAGATGAGCTAGTGTAACAAGATATGAAAATTGCAGAGAATATGAGGAAATATAAAAGCATGTGAAGGTTTTTGCTGACAATTGTGGTACAAAATAAATTATAAAACATCAGAATGCAGTAAGTAAACACAAAATGTATCAAACATGCTAATAATATACATACATATATATATATATATATATATATATTCGTTCATTTTAATAGGTGATTTCTTGGATCTTCTAAAAGCTATGCTGATCAAGACCCCGTTTGTGATTGCTTAAAGACTGAAATGTTTATTTATCAGCACAAAATATTTGGCATGATGATGTTAGTAGGGGGAGGGGGACTTTCAGCCATTACAAGTAGCATACAAGTTGGCTTATTTGGAGGAAAGAAACCAATTTGTGGTGCTTATACTTATAGGCCCATGTATGATCAAAACTGAAACCATGTAAATCACCATTTTTCCTACCAAATGCATGCCTATTATTAGTTGCTTATAAGAAGTTAACTTTGCATTTCAAGTACACCTTTTACTGTACTGGAGCCTAGCCTATTGAAACCAAAATATGAACTAAAATCACCACCTAATTAGGGCCAATCTTATTTAAAAAGATATATATTTTAAGCATGATTGTAGTAATAAATATTACCCTCTATTTCCAGATTGCTTTTGAAAAATGGTATCCCTGATTGACATGCTGAACAAGCTGTATGGACCTTTGTACACGAATTTATCATATGATGTATGAATATGCAGCATATACTTGGTAATATGATATGAGTACAAGTGTCTTTTGGCATCTTAACTACCTACAAATACAAGCTTCTCTTAGTAAAGACAACTTGAGAGTGTATAGTGGCATACATTTACACAATCAAACACTCAAATGTGTGAGCTACTCAAAATAATCTGTTCCGCAATGATTTATACAGATTCAATCTATTCAGGAAAAGTTCAGTAGTTAGTAACAGTAATGGAAAGCAGTAGATTTCAATGGAACGAAAAGATAGTGTGTTCTTTCCTGCGACTACCATTTATTATTTGCTATATCAACTAAAAGATCCCAAATTTACCACCAATATATGCCAAAAATCATAAAGATGAAATATAACACCCAGTTTGATTAATCAAAATTGCAACCCAATGAAACAACTTCCAATTCCATCAAAACAAGTGAGGCTGACTAATTAGAACTTACAGGTAAGGAGAACACAATTTGGACAAACATGGTCTTCGTAGATTTTAAAACAGCTGATACAAGAAAAGTTTAAGTTCTGGTTATAATTTATAAATAAGCATGTTCTCAAGTAATCTAAACGTTATATTTAATAACTTCTCTTTTCTTTTCCTAGGCTTTTATGCATTTCTAGTTCAAAGTACCCTTTTTTACTCTTCTTCCCTGAGAAAGAAGACACTTTTCGCCATCAAAAACATCAAACTGCTTATCAATACCTTTTGCACCCAATTCTTTTATAGAACATCTTCAAGAAATACGTATGCTTGTGACTACCAAGCACATTTTGAGTTACCTGCATTATTCATTCCCTCTTAGCTTTATGTAAAACAAACTAGTTACTTTCCTCTAATCGAACAGAAAGCAGACTGTTAAGATTGATTCTACATCTGCTCAAAGCCTCCGAATACTATTTTGTAGTTTATTGTAAAATCTATGGTTGTTTGGAAGTCCTGTAGAAATTGAATCACTCAAATTCAGGTTTTCTATTCCTATATCAGAGAATTCGTTCAGACAAAACCAATCTGGTTCTATTTTTACTTCTGTAAGCTAGCACGTTATAGCCATTCGATGTACCCCTGGCTTAATCTCTAGTAGTATTCAGATTCTATATTTTTACTATGAAATAAAATCGCACATCCTTTCTGGATGGCTAGCTTAAGGTGAAAGCGTAAGAAGAACTTTCGAGGTTATCATAATTTAGGGAAGATCTCAAAGGAAACCTAGATTGACAAAATCATACCTTTGAGCAACGAGAGAAAGCGATCGATCAGAGCAGTGCCTAACCCTAATCTGAGTGAGACCTCCATCGCTCCAATTGACGACAGATCGGAGCATGTTATCGACTTTCCTCTCGAATTGGGGAGTCCACCAGCGAACTGATTCACTGGGACGCGAATGGAAAGTCGATTCTAGGTCGAAGACGGAGTGAAGAGAAGAATCCATGGAGGCCTGAAGCCATGACTTGCAGACAAGCATGGCACCTCGCCATCGATCCTCAAAAGTGAGACGGGTAAGGATGTTGAGGAGGCACTCGTGAGTCAACTCGGCCCAGCCGGAGTAGAGTCCTGAGTCGTCGGCTTCTTCTTCTCCCTGGTGGTTGGTATCGACCATTGGTGGTTCGTTGGTTGAATTCAATGGCTTTTCCTCATTTATGTGAATCACCAGTTGACGAACTCAATGTGTATCCAGACACATGTCACTTTTGACCTTCACTTTTATTTTTATTTTAACCATGGTTAGTTATATGGTTTTACAACTAACCATACAATGCTAGACCATCAAAACTTAGGGGTTATTTGTTTACCTCTTAATAATTTCATTAAAAGGTAACTTTTGAATCGTTAAGAAGTGAATCTTGTTAGACAAAAAAAAAATCTATCTTTTAATGGTTTTAAAATCCTCTAAATGATTTTGTATCATGGATCTCCCTTAACCATTAAGAGCCATAATTTCAATGTACACAATTACCAAACAATTATGGGGTATTTGGGATTGCTTATAAAAGCTGTTTTTTAACTTATTTCAGTCTGGCACCGGTGATAAGCTGTATTCTGGTGTTTGGATAAGAAAAAAAAACTGCTTATACTGGTGTCAAACCAGTAATAAGCTGTTTTTTGATAAATTAATCCTTCCTGACTTATGAAAAACTGCTTATTACCAATTTACAATTTTAACCTTGTTTTATTTAACTCCGGTTTGATACCATATAAGTTAATAAGCACTTTTACAACAAAAAAAAAACATAAGTTGTTTTAAATAAGCAATCTCAAACATTTCATTTTTCACTATCATAAGAATCTCTCAATCATTCTGACCATTCAATCATTCTGCACCAAAACATTTATCAATTGCCAAACAGCCCCTTAGGTCCCATAAATGGCTCTTGGGTTTCAACATCAAACTGCCCGACAATTAAAGAAATCTTTTGTATGATGAGTTGACCATTGAAATGATAAACCTTTTGTATGACGAGTTGAAATTGGTTGTCATTGATTTGTCCCAACAGTAGAGGTGCGGAGGTAATACATATGAGTGACGTCCCGGGTTCAAGCCTGGGCTGTGCTCCTTCACCAATAGGATGCATACGCTAATTTACATCCCACATGATGACTGTGGGACCGATGCGGTGGGAGCTCCTCAGACGGTTAATTTTTTCAAGATGACATGTTGTCAAAATTTAGGTTGTCATTGAACAACTGATGTGTAACAATCGTACGTAAGATCATAATCACTCACTGGTAACAACGTATTGATATGACTTATTTTTAAAGTTGCTTATTTATTTCGACATTTAAATGCTAATAAAAAATTAGGTTTTTACTTAACAACCATCAAGTAACGATCAGAGACCATGTTCACCGGGTATCTGATCATTCTGTATGTAATGTTAAGATAATAGATTGATTGATAAAAAGAGGGAGGGAATATAAGGGATTGTTTACCGACGCTAAACGGGTAAACATTTATCAGTTAAGAGATGCTTACCAGTTATGCAATTTTGATGGCTAGTAAGCCCAATAAGGAAACTGACTAAGAGGTCGTTTACCAAACATTTATCTAGTAAGTTTTTATCAAGTTACATTACCTTATTGCTAAATATGGGAAGAACCAATAATCTTACCTGGTAAGAACAAAGACAAAGACCTAAAGTCTTATCTGGTAAATGAGGATGACGACTCTTATCAGGTAAGTGAGAACGACGACTCTTACCATGGTGGACTAAAATATTACTCAGTAAGTAAGTGATAGTATTGAATTTTGCCGATAAGTTCTTACCCAGATAAGCGTTTGGTAAACGACCCCTAAGTGAGGGTGGTGCTTCTTATGGATGGTAATCAATAATTAATATTGGTTTTGTCATCCGAACTAATCCAATTAACATTGAACATCTGATCCGATCTAATGGATAACTGGATGATATCGATTCATCCATTGGATATTAGTACTAGTTATTCAAGATTTTCAATCTAATTGGTCCTTTTAAAAGTAAGCATTCTTGCATAATAGACTATGAGAGGAAGGTTTGGGGGAAAACCAGAGACAGATCCAGAATTTTTTACAAACGATGGTACCATTTGATTATAAGAAACAAATATCGAGATATTTTTCACAACATCATAATTGATTTGTTGGTTAGTTCATTGTTTTTTTTTTCATATGTGAGGTATTGTGTTCAAGTCTTTTATTGCAAAAAAAATTCAGAAACATAATAAATTTGAAATTAAAAGCTAAATACAAAGAAAATAACACCAACAAGATTCGAATTTGGGTCTGGGATAGAAGAAAAGTCTTGCAAACCAACTCTACCAAGAAAACCTTGTGTTCTTATTGTAGTTTCAAAATATATATGGTGACACACACCAAATCGATACGGTTGCACCCTTCACAAACCTAATTTTTTTTACATTACGACGAGGAATGAAACGATGGCACATGCCACCATTACCACCTAACTAGGTCTGTCCATGGGAAAACCTCCTCCAAAAAAAATAAAAATTTGAGTAACACCATGTTAATGATTCATCTTGATGGTATACACATGTTCATATAAGTAACTGAAGCTGTTTTTTCGTTTTTATGCACGTATGCATGTCATGCACATGTGAATACCACATAAATTGCTTACAAATTATTTGTATACACATGTGTATACCATTCAGATGAATGATTACTTATTTGGTTTTACGGTTTTCCATGGAACTGACCCTTGAAAAGAGGCAAGAATAGATTATGAAACATGCCTATGGGAGGTGTCATTTACCTCCACCACTATGACTACGAATATAAGACTACATACGATGATTACAACTTTATGTGCTTAACTTCCAACCAACATAACATAACATAACATGTACTAGTTCAGATCTGAATTATGTAACGACACCAAACATAAACATGTAACAACGAACTCAACCAAACCAACCGAACCAGGTAAATCTCACAGGGTAAGATACGAGGACGAACCCAATTCAACATTCACATTGCCATTGCCATTGCCATATGTCACATTGATTTCTTTCTAAGACTTGCTTCTTTTGGTAACAGTGGGTGTCCAGGTCAGTTTGCGTGCACCTCGACCCATCCCTAACGATAACATCCAACAAGTGGCCCTATGGAGAGATCCTCACTCACATATTGACCAAATTCATAAACCCCCAAACAACAAAGATTTCTCCAACCAACAGAAAGTCTAAAAAAGCCACAAGACTAACCTCCAAATCACCTTAATTCACAGTTAACAATTATCTACTCTGATTTGTGAACACCCACATAAAATTTCATATGGGATATCAATCTTGAATCAGCACAACAACAAAAAGAAAAAGAAGCTGAACTTCTAAACAGCCATCAACAAGTTCATAATTTGGCAAGAACTGAAATACATAAATACTCTTTTAACACATTCAAAAACTGAAACTGGTGGATTATGCAAGCAACTACTTCAAGATCAAACTTTAAACAGATTCAGAAACAAACACATGAAATCGGAAGCTTTAGGTTTAGGGAAAAGTACATCAAAGACAGATTATACAAAGAACAGAACCATACTTCTTAGGCAAGCGCCTCGTAGCGGTCACCATCACTATCTGGATTGACACAAAGGATGGTATAGAGGGCGTAAATGATCCCGGGAAGATAACCCAGAATAGTCAATACCAAACATATAAGGACCTCCACCTGCAAAATCAATTATATCTCAGTTAGACATTGTTACAAACAGTTTGTGTGCATAATGAAATCACGTCTTACCGTGCAGCAACCGTGACGAAGGCAGACGCCGAGAGGTGGTAGGAGGATCGAGAGTATGATCTCGCATAGGAGAAGACATCCTGATGTCATTTTGGGTTGGCAAAAGAAGGAGATTTTTCAGAAAAGGTGAGGAGACGTGGAGCCGATGAGTCTTTGGGTTCAGATATTAAGGGAGTTGTCGGCAAAAATGTGCAGTGGACGACGACCACCCATCTGACACGTGAATAAAATAATAAACTACAAATAAGGTCCCTTGACTATATAGATATTACACATTTGGTCCCCAAACCATATCCATGTATCAAAAATAGGTATATATCTAGACATATACATATGTCACACTTGTTTGTCAATTGCTGAATGGTTTGATACAGAATGATTAAGTGGTCAGAATGATTAAGAAGCTTTCATGATTTAGTGCAAAATGAAATATAATTGTTTGGTAATTGTTTACAATGAAATCAGGGCGCTTAATAGTTAAAGGAGGCTCAGGATACAAAATCATACAGAAGTTTTTAGAATCATTAAAAGACAGACTTTTTTTTTGCCAAACAAGATTCACCTCTTAAGGGTTATTTTGTAGAAGAAAGAAACCTACAAAAATTATATTATGAGTGTATTTATAACGTAAATAACTCTAAATATGAGACTATTTATATTTTATCAGACTGATATATGCATTATGCAAAGCTTTGGTGCTTTACGTTTACGTTTGTTTTCTAATCAAACCATATGAATTTGATCGAGTACGAATTCTCAAATTCCATGAACCCTCGCTCCAGTATTATCTTTGGTAATATGATATACAAATCAATTACGATATGTCATATTCTTACTATTTATTACAAACAACAGATAAATAAAGAAAGTATGTTTTAACGAAAACATATGTCGATCGTATACTGATATTACCTCATATGATTAGTCACGTCATTTTGTCATTTTATTTTGAAAAGATAACGTAAGTCACGTCATTTTGTCATTTTATTTTGAAAAGATAACGTAGAGCTATAACTCGTGCTATCATCTAAATAACGAGGTGATAACATAATATATCAGTGGACGAAAGCTGAAATTGAAATATGTCGACAAATAAATAACAATAATATTAAATGTTTATTTTTCTTATTAAATATTATAGACCATATATCTAGAAAGACAAATATAATATTTTAGAAATTTATAAAAAATACACATAAAACGACATGGGATTGATAGGTATTTGTATCACATGGTGATCAATATGCTTTGGAAACACTTAAACAATGTAATAAAATAATAGATTAAAGGGGTGTTTATAAAAACAACTTATTGACTTATTCCGGTATGACGACGGTAATAAGCACTTTTGAGTGTTTGGATAAACAGCTATACCGGTGCCAAACCGGTGATAAGGAGTTTTTGAAAAAGTTAAATTCTTCTAACTTATAACAAGTTGATAAGGACTTTTGTAGAAATAAAAATATTTAAAAAAGTTACATATGCTTCCATAACTATTTTATTTTAGCAATTCATCATTAATTGTATTATTAAAATAATTTATAAATTCATCCTTCCAATTCAATTACAATTTGGTCCTTATGGTTTGTTGAAAATAATAGTTTTCATTCTTCTAGTTTTTAAATTACAAGATGGTCATTACAGTTTGAAAAAACGTTCGGATTTGATCTCCCTCTAGCGACCGTTAAATAAGGAGTGTTTTTGTTCTTTTATTGATTTTTTTTTTCGATTTTTACGCAATCGAAGTCGATTTATGATTTGGTCTCTATGGTTTTTGATTAGATAAAAGACAAAAAAATCGATAAAATGACAAAGATGGTATCTTGTAATTTCAATGACCGTTAAAAGGAATGATCAAATTCGGATGTTTTTGCAAACCACGATGGCATCTTGTCATTTTGAACTACAGGGATGAAAATTGTTACTTTTGACAAACCACAAGGATCAAAGTTGGAGGATTTAGAATCTTTTATGGGTTTGATTTGTAGGATTTGGATTTGGAATTCTTTATGGATAATTTATAAATCAAATTATGAATTACATTTTATTAATTGACTATTACAAAATGAACACTTTTAATATATTTTAAAATCGTTATTACAAACAACCCTACATGAAATATCAACTACTCCATGGGACTTCTGAATCTACGGTTGGGATTTATTGAAATTTTGATATTTCAATTCCTAACTTTTCTTTAAATCAAATACAGGATTGGAAGAAAATCCAATTCCAGATCTCAAAAGCAGAAGTTAGGTGAAAAGACGAAGATTCAATTGTGGCAAGTTATGAAGGTTGCACAGATTATGGATGATGCCTGAAAGATTGTATTTTTTTTACTAACCTGGATATCCAACCCGCTATGCGAGCCGACTAATCCCAAGACGACCACCTGCTTTGTAGATAGCACGGAGTCACATAATTTGAACCTCCGTGGCCACAAGGGGATTTTTATTCCTCCTTGGATTTAAACCTAGAACCTTCTGATACTTTTGACATTTGGAGCCAAGCTCAAACCAATCAGACACCACCCTTGTGATTAAGATTGTATTTTTTGCATTTACGGTTTACAAGCTTTTTTATTTTCTGCTTGTTGCCAACGTAGTTTGAATTTTATTTTACTTCTTGTAATGTGGTATAGAGAGTGTTCCGACTACTTTTGTTTAATTAGTAGGTACTTTTGTTTAATTAGCAGGGCCAGTACACTCCATAACGACAGTTGAGACATGTCCCATCTGTTAAAATGGACGTTGCATTGTGGGTGGTAGTTGCCACGTTGCTTGGTGTGTATTAATTTTTTTTGGACTACATCCACGTTTTAATTGTTTTAGGCAGATAAAACAAAAAAAAAAACACAACTTCAGTTACTCTGCACAACTCACTTCTTACCTTAATTCACATTTTTTGTATGTGGGAAACTCCCTAAAAATATCGATATTATTTTATTGTTATTTGTTTTATCAATATATATTAAAGATAAATTACATCTATTAAAGTACATAACAAATTATAAAGGTAATGCATAACGATTACTGGTTGGGTTTACGTGAGATCAAAGGTTTTTCGAGAGACTTGTAAGACCAATTTATGTTCATTGATCAACTTTATAAGCTAATGATCTAATGGTCTAAAGTTGCATTTGTGACAATTTTGTGATTATTGAGAAGTCTCGTGGCAATTTTGTGATTATGAATGTTCAGATTGTAGATCTAATTTAAGGGTTGAGAATTGGTCTTACGGGTCTCACGAAAAAACCATTGGTCTCACATGATCCCAAGTCTAAAAATTACCGTAGAGAGCATAGTTAGAGTAACAAGTTTATAGGACACTAAATACACTAATCTCTAGCCAAATAACTCCCTATATCTATAGTATATTATAAAACATTTAACAAAAACTCTTAAAAACCATTTTTTATGCACAAAGTACTGTTTATTAATGTATGTTACTTAAAAATCAAAAATATGAATAGATTGTGCGTAAGTACAACTTATTAAAGCTCCATATTTGAACTCGTGTAATTAACTGGAGATAAACATAATCAAATATAGGATAAATATTTCGTTTTAAATATAAAAAATCTAAAATATAATTAGGATAATTATTGAGTTCTAACAGAATACTTAATTATTATCTTTATAAAATGTTATATTATTAAACCAAAATTAAATTATTTAATTACTAACTTAAATTAAATTATAATAAAAAAAATAAATTAAAGAAATTACATAAAAAATGAGAACTTTTAAATAATTGATTTGATATTAACATTGATATATATATATATATATATATATATATATTCAAATTTTTATGATATCTTCAAATTTATATTTTATTAAAAAATAAAATCATTATTGTTTTCTTAAAAACACATAAAATCGTATTATAATGTCGACTGAGACAAATAATAAAATAGAACATTAAAATCGAGATGTGTCTCGCTACATTGCACGAGCCGTTAATTACCATGAATTGTTGCATCTTTAAGGTGAGTTTACAAAATCACGGTTTGACTTGGAGGGAAAAGTTAACAAGGTTTGACCATGAGATAAACAAACAATTGACATCTTCTGTTTTTGGTTGTCATTTTGATAACCCACAAATCCAAAAACCTGTATCCACAAAAACCTTCCATTTTAAACCATTTTTAGGTAATTCTATTTCATCATTAACATATTCAGCATTAACAGTTTTATTCTGTTCAATGTCACAGTTTTATTATGTTTCACCATTAACATATTCATAACTAATAGTTTCATTATGTTTCGTCATTTTGATTAGGAAACATGAAACCAATTTCACTAATGAAATCATGTTATTCAGTTTTCAAAATGTTCCATTGACTGAACCATATTTAGTTTCATTAAGAAAACTAATTTTGGTTTGGTTAGGAACCATGAAACCCGTTTCACTAATGAAATCATGTGATCTAGTTTTCAAAATGTTTCATTAACTGAATCATCTTCCGTTTCATTAATGAAACCAATTTCACTGCTGAATCCAATTCATTAATACAACAAGATTATTCAGGAACTATCATGAAACCATAATATATAAAATACTGATGAAACCAAAAATATAAAATACAAAAACCCAAATCTCCATACAATCTTGTTTAACCTACAGAACATCCAATTCATTCATGAAATAAAAGTCTTAAAATTTATACATGAATACTTGTATTTACGGTAATAGTGGATATGATGAGTGAAAAGTATTTACTGTAATAAAAGTCTTAAAATTTTTTCATGTAGGTTAAAGTGACTATTATAACCTTAAGAGAACCTTTTTGGATGATCCATGTGAATTAATTAAAACCTTACCAAAAATATATTTCCCTCAATATTAGTCGTAGATCAAATAAATGGATGTATATGATGAGTATGTAAATTTTGTATAAATTATGTGGTTTGTAAAATAAATCTCCTCTATATATGTGTATGTATACATAGGGTTGGGTTCACGTGAGACCAAAGGTTTTTCGTGAGACCCGTAAGACCAATTTATGTTCATTGATCAACTTTATAAGTTAATGATCTAACGGTCTAAATTGCACGGTGGCAATTTGGTAATTATTAAGAAATCTCGTGGCGTTTATGAATATTTAGATTGTCAGATTATAGATCTAATCCAATGATTGATAATTGGTCTTACGGGTCTCATGAAAAACCATTGGTCTCACATGATCTCAAGTCTATATATGTGTGTGTATATATATATATTATATATATATATATATAATATATGTATGTATGTGTATGTATATATATGTGTGTGTGTGCGTGTGTTTATATGTATTATTTACCTTACAATTTTTAGATAGAACAATTGGAGAGCCGAAAACTTTTGATCTAACAATTACGTATGATGTAATTTCATTCACATACGAATATATGAATCTCCATAGAAACAATTTTTTTTAATATATGAGATTTAAACATGGACCATTTTGGATAAAGTATGGTTTTTAACACATTTGATTTAAAATATCTCATATAAACAGGAAAAAAGATCCCCGATTCCTTGTTGAGGACAGGGATGTGATCATATTCCCCAGCAGGGACGGGAACGGAGATTGAAACCGAGACATGGATAGAGATTGGGCCCCCGACCCATTCCCATGCCTACTATATCTTACCGGGTAAAATTCACGATCATCAAAATAATATTGACTGGTTGTGTTAATTGAGAAGTGACGTGAAAGTAGTGACTCTTAACCAATTAACGTGTATTTATGTGATTGATAGATATATATAAGACGTAATATTTTAGGGCAGGTGATCTTAATCCAATTTCAGGTAAACCATTCCCCGTTATGACCATGAGACTGGTACGATGAGGACATTGCAGAGGGTGGTGACCCTTTGCAAAAAGTACCACTTTACGGTACACGACTACACGGTCATCGAACATATTACCACATATAACGAGTACAAGTTTACTTTAACTTCAAAATACGAATTAGTAATCGCACATACAGGAAACAAGTTTTGGAATAATTGGATTCACGATAACTACTACTACCAAGAATTCTATATAACACTACACGGTAAGAACCGATGCAACTAGAATTGATTCATGAGGTTCGTGCTTTACATCCACCGACACCCGACATAACAATTAACAAAGTACCTGATTCAAATTCAAATTCAAATTCAAATTCAAATTCAAATTACACAATGACACTTGACCAACCAACATAACATGTACCATTTAAGATTCAAATTATGTAACGATACCGAATTTAACAAGTAAGAACAAACTCGATTAAACCAAATGAACCCGAGGTAAAATGCAAGGACAAACCCTATTCAACAATCAAATGTAGATTTTCCAGTGAACTATTCACATTGCCATATGTCACATGGATTTCCTTTTAGAACTTCTTTTAGGTACAAATGGGTGTTCGGGTCAGCGACTAATCCCACATGGCCCTGAAGATAATAGCCAACAAAAATTTGACAATGGTAAACAACAATATTAGCTGTGTGTTGTAGCAGAGGTCATAAATCTAGCATCATTTCCAACTTGAGCTCTGACCGTTCTTGCAGAAACAAGGTTGTTCTAGATTTTAACCCTACAATCTATGGTGCTTGAATTTAAATCCAGAAAACCAATCAGGCACCACTCTTGTGGTTTAAGATGTGTTTAAATTTGATTTGAGCTTGGCTCGGTCAAAAGTACCAAGAGGTCTCAGGTTCAAATCCAAGGAGGAATAAAAATCCCCTTGTAGCCACGGAGGTTCAAATACAGTGACTCCGAGCTATCTGCAAAGCAGGTGGTCGCCCTGGGATTAGTCGGCTCGCATAGCGGGTTGGATATCCAGGTTAATCAAAAAAAAAATCCAGAAAACCTCCAGCAACTAGAGACTCTGTATACTTTAGCTATCTGCTATAAGGCTATTAGGCTGCATAAGTCCTTTCCTTGCATGTCCTTTTGGTTCAGGCCTTGGTTATGCTAGTCTTATCCTAAAGTTCAAGCTTTCTTACTTTCCATGGAGTTATTGACCAAATTCATAAACCTCCACCAACATGAAGCCTAAAAAGCCACAAACTAAACCTCCAAATCACCTTAATTCACCTGCATAAAAGAATTTTACAGTTGACAAGAAAACAAACCACACTAAGGATGATCGTCCTGTATCTGCATATGGTCGCGACTGGGAAGTTTTGTTGCACCTTCTCCTTCCCATGAAAGCTTGTTACATTTGATAATTTGTCAGCACATTGTTTGTCTACTTATCATATAACTAAAGTATCTTTGTAAAAAATAAAAGAACACATTGATCTTGTAGACTAAGGGGCCGTTTACTAAACACTTACTCGGTAAGTGCTTAACGCATAAATTTCCTCATCTATTGAACATGAGAAGGACCAAGAACCTTACCGGGTAAGAACGATGAGAGGAATGGAGAGTCTTACCCGGTAAGTGAGGATGACGACTCTTACCCAGGTAAGCGCTTACCTAGTAAATTGTTGCATTCGATGTGCTTTGATGTACTAAATAAAATCTTATGCATCTAAATAAATTATAGTGTTGACTCCTATTAGTAAGTGCTTACCGGGTAAGCATTTAAGTAAACGGCTCCTAAGGTTAATAGCTTGAATTTACTTGATACCATGACAAATATGCAATTTTAACATGGAATTTTTTGCATAAAAAGGAAAAGGAAAAGATTGCAATTCCCATCAAAGATCCTTTAGTGCCATTTTCATGGGATGTTTGTAATGATATAAATATAATCAATCTAGGTCTAAATATCACAATTATCTACTCAAATAATATTTCATATGGAATACCAACTTTGAATCACCAGAACAACAAAAAACAGCCATCACCAAGTTCATAGAACTTTAAATAGATTCAAAAACTGAAACTGGTGGATTATGGTAAGCAACTACTTCAAGATCGAACTTTAAATAGATTCAGAAATAGACACATGAAACTCAGGGAAAAGTACATCAAACAAGATCACAGACAGATTATACAAAGAACGAACATAGATCCAAGAACAAAACCGTACTTCTTACGCAAGCGCCTCGTAACGATCACCATTACGATCTATATTCACACATAAGATGGCATAGAGGGCGTAGATGATCCCAGGAAGATAACCCAGAATAGTCAACACCAAGCATATAAAGAACTCTACCTGCAACAACATATAGATCTCAGTTACACGTTTTT
This sequence comes from Cynara cardunculus var. scolymus, assembly GCF_001531365.2. Taxonomy (NCBI): domain Eukaryota; kingdom Viridiplantae; phylum Streptophyta; class Magnoliopsida; order Asterales; family Asteraceae; genus Cynara; species Cynara cardunculus. The sequence continues at coordinate 263,084 of NW_020200570.1, read as the reverse complement.
ACAAACAGTTTGTGTGCATAAATGAAATCACTTCTTACCGTGCAACAACCGTAACGGAGGCAGACGCCTAGAGGTGGTAAGAGGATCGAGAGTATGATCTCGCAGAGGAGAACACATCCTGATGTCATTTTTGTTTTGTTTACAAAAACAAAAGAGAGATTTTTCAGACAAGATGATGGGTTGGGTGGAGAACCGGAGCCGATGAGTTTTTGGGTTCAGATATTACGTGGGGTGGAGGATGACCGCTCATCTGACACCTGAATAAAGTACTCAATCTACAAATCAGGTCCTTCATCTATATCGATATTACAATTATAGTCCCCATATAATATACATGTATAAAAAAGAAGTACATCACTAATCGCTTTTAAACCATAAAATGTCGACCGTATCGAAAAATTTAATCATCACATTACCAATTTACCAAACATCCCGAGAACCGGAGAAGAACTTGAACGATGAGAAGTTCGTTATTGCTTTAGTTTTCATATAAACCCGTAAGCTGTAATACCTAAAATACGTTTTACACACTTACATACATACATACATATAGATACACGCACATACATATATATATATATATATATATATATATATATTTACACACCATACACACGATAAATACTCACACACACTTCTCACATTTGATGAGCATTGAACCTGACCCTCTTGAAGGTTGTCACTACAATCAAATCGAAAAGTTTTTTAACGCATGAACAAGTTTTTTAAAATATTTTTTATATAGATCGTCATATAGGTTTTTTATGTAGGGCTCATTCAAGGAAGAACTGACTAGTTTGTGGTAACCGTGAGATCCAATCTCAATCACAAATCAATAGATAAATTAGAAAATTTATAATTTTGGTAATTTTGAAGTAAAATTTTAATGCAATGACATTTTAGGTATTTTCTCTCCTCTCTCCGTCCTCTGGCCAACGTCCTCGGTGATACCTACAAATATTGACAATGTTAAACAAAAGACAAGATGTGATACCTAAACACATATAAGATGCATTATGATATCACTGTGTCTTATCGACCACAAACGACCTCAGTGTGATACCCATACACGTATAAGATGCATGGTGATACCATTGTGGTATCACCGGAGAACGGTGGCCAGAGGATGGGGGACGGGGAACGAGGAGAGATGAGAGATGAGAGAAAATACCTAAAATGTCCGTGCATTAAAATTTTAATTCAAAATTACCAAAATTATAAATATCCTAATTTATCTATTGATTTATGGTTGAAATTGGACCTTACTATTACCACAAACTAATTAGTTCTTATTTGATTATGTCTCTTTATATATATATATATATATATATATATATATATATATATATATATATATATATATATATATATATAT
>NW_020200570.1:240930-261629 GCF_001531365.2 Cynara cardunculus var. scolymus | reverse complement strand
GGTCATTTACAATATTTTCTATTAAATATGGAAGTTATTAATAAATCTTAATTAAGGAAACGTAATAAAAGAAATTGTATAAATGGCAACATTTAAATATTTAATTATATTAAAATATTAAAAATTTGGATTTCATATATTGTCATGAGTTATAATCAGGAAACGTGTCTTGATAAAACAATTGAATTATAGAATGAAATCATCAAAACGTAGATGAACAAAAAAAAATCCACAAAATGAAACAGGTTTCATAAAGGTGAAACCGGTTCATGTTGCAAAGAAATTAGGTGAACCGATACATTTTTATGGTGAACCCGTTGCATTGATGGTGTAGTTAATCCTTTTTTTTATGAAAAACAAAATGAAACCGGTGCATAAAAAATATGAAAAGGAAAATGAAACAGGTTTCATAAACGTGAAACCGGTTCATGTTGCAAATAAATTAGGTGAACCAAAACATTTTTATGGTGAAACCGTTGCATTGATGGTGTAGTTGATCAATTTTGTTGATGAAAAGGAAAATGAAACTGGTGCATTTTGAAAATAAATTACGAAAAGGAAAATGAAACAGATTTCATGAACGTGAAACCGGGTCTTGTTGCAAATAAATTATGTGAACCGAAACATTTTCATGGTGAAACCAATTTCGTTCATATAATGTAATTCAAAATTTAAAACGATTCACTCCATATAATTGAATATGGTGTGTTATATTCATTTTTTTATATGTTTTATTGATGGATGTGATTTAAAGTTAAAAATAATATATTGATTTAAAAAATGAAAATAGTGTCACTAATATCGAGAAGGATGTTACCACATGTTAAATTTTGTTTACCATTTTTGCCCTTACTGTTGAAATAAAATAAAATTTTAATATATATATTTTTTTAATTTCCTAAAATAAAGTAAACTAATCTTGGTCATTGATCAAGAAAATAGATGGATGAAATTGGTTTACACCATGAAAATATATATATATATATATAGAGAGAGAGAGAGAGGAGCGTTCAAATAAAAACCTGTCCCATTTGTGTAAACCGTGTAAACCAATCTCATCCGTCCATTTTCTTGATCAATGACCTAGATTATATTAATTTATTTTAGGAAATCAAAAATTAAAAAATAATTAATATTCATTTTATTTAAGCAAAAAGGGTAGATTCGGTATTCATTTTGTAACCCCTCGATTGCTTTTCCGATTCATTCCCGGCTTAAGCCCGTCTTCATCGCATGCAACCCTCACAATCCGGCGAAGGTAATCTTTATCCATTTTCGAATATAGTGTTACCAAAAACATCGATCAGCTGTATATTTAAGAAAAATGGTCGGCAAATAATGGAGGTATGGCATATTTATTGAAATCGTTTTTCGATTTCATAGAAATCGAACAGTGAAGTTGGAGATCATTGAAGCATTGTAATCCTTTTGTCTTTTACAGGTAGGAGGCGTTATAGCCATAGATTGAGGGAGATGAATAGTTTTTCAAAGTTTACCAACGACAAAGACCGACCTGTTGAACTCGATGATGAAGGTAACGACTTGGATTTCATTAACCAACAAATGAAGAAGAGAGGCAAGAAGAGAGTCGTTAAGGATTCTACAGGTAATCCATTTCTGCATTTTTCGTTTTAAAGATGTAAATTTGTATAATACATGATTTTGGGACAAAATGCATATCTATTGGAAGAAACCCCAAGTTGTTTCATTCTTATTGTAGTGAAGTCAATGTTAATAGTGGTTGGTAATTATTTTTTTGCATTTTAGTTTTATAGAAATTGTTGTTGAATCTATGTAATTGATGTATTTCATCATCATGATGAACAGCAACTATGAAACAGATTAAATGATTAAAGTGGCCCATTACATGTTGTTTTATGTGAAATTGATCCATTAAGTATGTTCATCATGAATGAACATGTTTCTTAGTTGCTTTTCATCATGAAGATGAAGCATGTTCAAAAACTACTACTATAGGCATATTGTTTAAAGTAATCATCTAGTCCTATTATCCAATTAGATGAAACAGATGCATGTATGAAAAACATCTATTTCTTGTTATTGCACAACGCCCGGTTCCCATACTAGTTTATATGAACTTTAAAACTTCTTACAACTGAAAGGGCTACATGTTGTTCTAATTGATTTTATAAATCATATGCTTCCTACAATCTTCAATATGATCAAAAGCAGCGTAGTTATTATTCTGCTTGATTTCATCCAGAAGCAATACACATTTATAATAGGTCACTTGAGTATGATACAAATTCATGAAGATGAAGCATGTTCATTATCTACTACTCTAGGCATATTGTCCAAATTAATCCTCTATTCCTATTATACACTTCAATGAATCAGGTTCATGGCTCAACTTCACACGAAAAACATGTAATGTTTAATGGGCCTATTTAATCAATGAACCTGATTCATAATTGCTTTTCAATATGATGATGAAGCATGTTCATTATCTACCACTATAGTTAATAGTTCACTTGAGTATGATACAGATTCATCCAGATTCAATATCTACTGCCATATTCTTAATGATGATGAAACATGTTCATTGTCTACTACTATAGTTAATAGTTCACTTGAGTATTATCTACTACTAATATAGTTATTTTTAATATGTATAATAGTTCACTTGAGTATGATACAGATTCATCCAGATTCAATTGAAGACTGTTCATTATCTGGTATAGTTATTTTTAATATTTTTTATTTCATACAGTCTTCAATATGATCAACACATGAAGCATGTTCATGAAGCATACAGTCTAGTATGACTATGCTGCTGTTGATTATCTAGTATAGTTATTCATGAAGCATAGTTATTTTTCTGCTTGATTTCACTTGAGTATGATACAGATTCATCCAGATTCAATTGAAGACTGTTCATTATCTAGTATAGTTATTATTAATATTTTTAATACAGATTCAATATAGTTATCTACTTTATTTCATCCAGAAGCAATACACATGTAGAATAGGTCACTTGTGTATGTTACAGATTCAGGAAGCATGTTCATTATCTACTTGATTTCATACAGTCTTCAATATGATCAACACATGAAGCATGTTCATGAAGGATGATCATTATCTACTTAATTTCATACAGTCTTCAATATGATCAACAGCAGCATAGTTATTTTTTTGCTTGATTTCATACAGAAGCAATACACATGTATAATAGGTCACTTGAGTATGATACATATTCATGAAGCATGTTCATTATCTACTACTATACGCATATTGTCCAAATTAAACCTCTAGTCCTATTATGAACTTCAATGAATCAGGTTCATGTATTAAAGTCACCCATTACACATTACATGTTGTTCTGTGTAAAGTTGATCCATTTAATTGGTTGGATTAAACCGGTAATTGATATTGTATTGTTCTTACGAAAAGATTTCATGTTGATGAAGAGCAACTATGTCATTTCAATTTAAAATATGCATAGATGTAGCAAACCAATTAGAGCAGGGCTATATTTGTCAAAGTGCAGGGGACTGTGGTGGTTACGACCCAGGGTTATAAGTGATATAAAATCTGCAACTGAATATGTACTTCTCATTTTACTTAACTATATTATGTATCACAATATGCAATTGCTTCATAAAGTGTATAAATTTCATTTAATAACTTTTTTATTAGGACACTATTTCATATAACATCTTCATGAAGAAACAGTTTCATTACTCATCTTCATGAAGAAACAGTTCCCATTGCTGCCCTTATAACCCAGATAGCTACATCTTCGTTATACGTTACTTTCGCTTGATATAGGTGCACATCATATGTGTTTTGAAGTCACATACACTAATGCGTTGTATTCATTCAGATGTTGATGTTCTCCATGACCCAAATGATGGTAAGATAAAGAAACTGAAGATTACGTTAAACAAAACTTCCTCAACGAGCCATGCCAACACAGAAGATGCAACTGTTAAGATGAAGAAAACTGGGAAGACGATTGTTAATCCGCCCATCGCAGGTACAATTTAAATATCCGTTGTATACATTGAAATTTTGCGAATAATATATGATTTTATTCTAATTAATGGATATTTCATACCATTATGCAACTTTATATTAATAAAAATATAATGTATATATTGCATCATTTTTAATTCTGTTATGCAACCTGTTTACATTAATTTTTTTATGTTAACTTATTTGTTAACTTATTTGATTCATGAAACTTTATACGTAGTGAATCGATATACTAATATATTGTCCATATTCAGACAGCGATTTCGTGCAAGAACCGACCATTACAGTGCCAAAAAAATCTATGGTTTCTACATCCAAGAAGGCCTCATCGGGCCACGGTCGAAAGGATCCAGTTCCCCGGAATACGACAATGTCCATAGTATTAAAAACCGCTACAGGACCTCAGGAAGCAAAAGGTAGATAAAATCTTACGTTTTTCCTAAAACTTAGAAGTATATACAAATGATAATTAATATATTCATGATATTTGGGTAACCAAACAGTTGGAGGTGGTCGAGTAGATGACAGCCTGCCCAAAAAATAAATAAAAAAGGAATAAACAAGGAACCGCAGAAGGGGACAGAAGATGAACGTGCAGTTGACCCGAATGCAGTACAATATCATGTACTAAGGACTATGACATCTCCCAGAACACTTCATGAAACAATGCGCACACTAAACGATTCACAACGGGCTGCCGTTACCAGTATGGGATTAGGGAGCCTGCTTGACATAAAAATAGATGGTGTTCCATCTCGTTTGGGTTTTTACGTTGTAGACAACCTAGACACCGTGAATATGAGGCTTAAGGTTCGTCATGGGTCAATTCCAATTACAATAGCCTCAATTCATCAATTATTAGGCTTGCCTACTGGGGGAATTGACATACTTACTACTCAACATGACAAATCCGAGCCAAATCTTAATGGCATGTTTAGGAGGCAATTTGATAAGAAGAAGATGAGACCGAAGGATGTCATGAAACTTATTCAAGGTTCTGGAGATGCATCAGATTCATTTAAAATCAACTTCTTGGTATTGTTCGTGAACTTGATGATAGATTGTAACCGTATGGGCTGTTGCAATCTTAGCTTTTTGTCTTCCATCAAGGATTTGAAACGGATTCACCAGATAGACTGGTGCAAATACCTTTATGATATGTTGTGAACAAGTAAGGAAACTTGGAGCAGATCAAGTAACGTATGTTTTTATGCTGGGCCACTTACTTATCTCACTGTAAGTGTTTTTACTCTATTTTTTAGCATGAACTGTTTTATTTCCTAAGATTAAACCTCTTTGATTTTACTTTTTAATCAGCTTCTATATGTTGAGTCAACAATTTGATTTTACTTTTTAATCAGCTTCTATATGTTGAGTCAACAATATGGCCAGATCAAGTAGTTGACCACATGCGGCCAGCAACAATCGGATGGAGCTTTGACATGTTAAGAAAACGGGAGGCTTGGGAGATAGCCAACGGAGGTTTAGGATCGGCTAAATTATTGGACGTTACAAGGGCGGTTGAAAGAGAGGTATTTATCTAGCTTCTTTGAATATCGTTTAAACTTTTCGCTCCGAGTTACCGAATAAAATTTATGCGGTAGTAATGAATGTTATCTATTAGCGCAACAGTTTAGTTATCTTTAGGTAACGTTTACATTTCATTACTTCAATACTATTGTACGAAACAATTTACTTAACATGAGTTCACTAATGTCACTAAAACATATGTAAATGTTTCATCGCATCTGTTCACTATTATAACTGTTGTTCATTTGAAACTGGTTCACTTTGATTACCGAACACCTTTCAATGAAACTATTTATCACTGCACGAAACAGCCTGTGACGTGTGAATTTCATCATTTTTGATGGATCTGCTTCACCAACGAGTATTGTACATTAGAACTAAATCATTTCAACTCTTCAATGACAGTTTTAAACTTTGCAATCTGTTTTGACCTAAAGGACTACATACATGTTAGTTGCATACATTTCCGTATAAGTAACCTTCAGATTATTGACTGCAATGACTACATGTTCATGACACTACCTCATGGTATTTCACTGTATAATATGCAACTAGTTATTAAGAAACTGGTTCACTTTGTACTTCATCTGTTAATTGCAGTATCACTTCTACTCATATTGGACATGAATCATACGACCGTATCATATTAAAATTGTTATTATGAATCTAATTCATTATATTCTCATTGTTCATTTCAAATCATCTCCATACATATGGTAAATGTTACCATCAGCCTGTTTCATGTCCAACCAGGGTCATCTTAAACTGTATCCTATGTAGTTGGTTCAATATTCTAAACTGATACATTTACGCAACATCTAAAATCCCACAGCTCCTCTATTATGAGACTGTTAATATGTACATTGTTTTTATATAAACATTTGACATTGTTTCGATTACAATCCAATACTGCTATCAATATGACATTGTGTGATGAACCAGTATAATACTTACTAACGAATTAATATTTGAACGTCTTCCTATCATGTGTAGGTTGAAATCAAGATTATCAGAGACATGATCGTCATGTTCTTGATACCAGACGTGAAATCGAATAGCGTTTGATTGCGTGTCAGGCAAAATATCATGCGGATGAGGATTTCGAAGCTCTTGTTGCTGATCTGAATGCCATATTCAGATCCTCTACGCACAATGTTTCAGGTCAACTATCTCTAAACGATAATGTAGACCTGGCAGCTGTTGGTCCATCAACCGAGTTATGTGTTGGTAAACGTGGCGGACATGAAACCCCGACTGATAATGACMTGAATCAGTCACCATTATCCCAATATTGGCTGAGTCAAACATTGCACAAGATATGCGATGAAACCGTTGAGAAATCAATTTCCAGTAAAGAACAGAAGGAGTCGTTAGATATACGGCCACCACAATTTGACTTGGGGATTAGTCCGATGAAGCCAGCGGAACAGTCCACCGTCACGAAGCCACCCTTAAAAGATAAAGGTAAAGGTGTCTGCATCGTTGATGATGCAAAGTTTAAAAAAACCAAACAATTCACTGGATGTCATGGTGAAGACGATACCACCAACCACCTGAAGTCAAAATACGTTACAGCTTCTCGGCGGAGTGTTCGGTTGGGAGATCACCTTAGATCACCTTACCTTCGTCGGGCTATAGACATGAAGGTAACTGCAGAGGATAGGCGTATACATGATTGGGCGATCGCGGAAATTGATCAACCTTGTAAGAATATTTTCTTACTATATCTTCACTGTAGTTCGTTGTTACCAAATGCGCTTACTACCAAATTATCAATGACATATGATTCGACTAATATAATTATGTTTACGTGGCAAATCTGTAGCGACATTGTATTCGAATTGGCGAATTCCACGAACATATTGCGGGGGAATTTGGCAAGTCTAGCATCCAAATCAATTGTCTACACAAATGTTATAGATGGATGGGCAGAATTGCTAAACATGGAGGAAATGTACAGAAGCCGTGATTCACCGCGTCGCTTTTTTTTCGATACAACTGTATTGGTAAGATATATAATATTAATGAAGTGATTTTTAATGAAACAAATCATGAATACATGAATGTTGTCTAACTACATTACTATCATACAGGGAGATCCGAAGCTTAGGACTCATCATGCAAATTTTAATGTTCAGTTTGACATTTTCAGCACTTACCTCGCAAAATCAGTTCGGTTCAACATGGAAATTATTAAAATGCGCAATATGGATCTCGTATGCTCACTATTTACATTTTTCTTGCATTTAAAAGTATGTAGACATTTATTTCTCACATTACATTACGTAACAATTTAACACACACAGGCTTTCTTTCCTATTATGGATTGTGGTCACTATTACATGGTGGTGTTTAACTTCAAGAAGCCATCAGTTCTTGTAATAGACCACATAATTTCGAAAGGTTGTCAGATCGAAGACGATATGGGGTCGTATGAACCCGTTGTAGACTTATTGGTAAGTATACTAACTTCACAATCACTCTTGTACCTGAATGATATTAACGAAATACATTTGTCAATTGATCATTTATTTCCCCAGCATCGCCTTATGATCAAGCATCTAAGAGTTGTAGGCCATCCTAGTTGGCAAGAAATAGATGAAACGGGTCATGAACGCTTGGAAATGAGTTGGCAAACAAAAGACAATTTCGAGGATGCAGGTGTGTTCTTGATGAGGCACATGGAAACTTGGATGGGAGATGAAAGGTCATGGAAGACCGGATTCACTACAGAAGGACCGAATCAAAGAACCCAGCTTACTGATCTAAGGAAGAAATACACGGCAAAGTTAGTACTCAGCAACTTCAGCAAAAGAAGGGAGTCAATCGTGAAAGAGGTTGAAAAGTTTCATGCTATGGATCCCGAAGCCAAAAAGAAAGCAATAGAGCTAGCAAAAGCAACAAAGACATCTGCAATAGCCCTTAACGTTCAATCATAGCAATACATTGGTTTAGCGTTGGTTCACTACTGATACTTTTTTTTTTTGGGTTATTTTCGTAGGTTATGACAAGTAGTTTATAGTGTTTTTTTGCATTCAGTTATGTTTTGATCATTTTCTTTTGAATTAACTGATCTTGTCTTAGCAAGTACTCAAATATTTACTAAGAAACTTAATGCTTAGTCTTTCTTCATATTTCAATCAATAATATCTTTAGTCCTTGATTGTAGTGCTTTTGTTATATATCTTCCTGATGAAACTATAGTATGTTCACTGAATAGTCCATATATTGAATATTACAATGAAACTTTATCATTGCACCTTATGATACTACTAATCAAACACATCACTACCGAATTCTGTTGGAATGACATAAGACATTATATATCATTTCAATTGCACCGTCCCAAACAACCTTCATTTTCATCATAACATTTACAATCTTATCATGAATGGACATTGCTTCACACGTTGTTTAGTGTTTCATCGATTAAACGTTTGTTTAGACCCTATTTGTATATTGTTTCATCAAATTGTGTAGAACGGAAATACGTTAGAAATTTTTTTATCAAACAAATTCCATACACAATTATTTTCTTCGTGATGGACATTTCTCGTTAACACCTTCATCTCATCCCACTCTAAACGTTTTACCATTACATGAACATGATCATCCCAATAATTTTAGCTGACAACAGAATTTCATCGATAACTGTTACTAGATAAGATAAATCAAATGAAACTAAAAACAATGTTCATCACAAATCAAACAATTATAATTCATACACCTAAACCTTTATTTGTTACTATCACCTTTTGATGGACAGTTGCGGGAATCATGCCACCCCATTTTTTCACAAGTTCTGCACAATCTTTTCGGCTTCTTTGCATTCATGGATATCTTCTCTGACATACCAACAATACGCTTTCCGGTCCCACAACCTTTATTACGTATCCCTTTTGGTGGTAAGACATCAACCGATTCAGGTTCGGAATCACATAATAGCTTCTGAATATCATTTCTCTTCTGTTCAGTAYCTGTCAATATTGGAATGTCCACCGAAATTTCATCACCCAAACGTTCCAATCGCTCCACAAACTCTGTTAATGATCCCTTATCATTCCGTACACGCCCAATAATAAGATCAAACATTGACGTAGCCTGGTTCATCAAAGCTTGTTTCTCAACATCCATTTCACCATACCTAACACGAGCCGGCAACAGCTCTACTGGAACTAACTCTCGTCTCCATCGCGGTAAGATGTACTTATCGGGTATACATTGCACCTCAGAATTTAACATTACCTTAAACGCGTGGCGACATAATATACCATTGCGAACAAAATGGTTGCAGCTACAATCAAAAGAATCATCCCCTACATCATGCACCACCTAGCATATCATACATATAGGAAGCGAAATTATAATCATTTACTATGAAATGCGATTCTACTTAATTATTTTTCAAAATTAAATCAAATATTTGAACATCACCTTGTACGTAGCTTTGATCTCAGAATTCTTGTTCTTATGTGTAATACTGTAAATCATCTTATCCCYTACCTCTACTACATCGACGACCCCACAAAACCATACTGCCTTGTTCATTTCCTTTTGCACCTCAAAAAACATTGTTTTTGTGTACACGTTCGCTGCTTGCGCTTCAATTTTGGAYGGTGACAACAATTTAGGTATTGTAGTTCTAGTCGCAACCTCAAGTGAACAATGTTCTTTCCTTTGACTTTCGATTGCATCGTCAAAAGTGTTAAGAAAGTAAACAAGATCATTCCAATACTTCRTATAAACATTAAAGAATGAATTAATACTCTCAGACCTGGAAGTGGTTTTCATAAGACCAGACATTGGGTAGTCCTTGAAGTAGGCTGGAATCCAAGATTCTCTTATTGCATACATTTCTTCGAACCACGAGTGACCCCGCAGTCCAAACTCATCCATCAATSCATTCCATTTCTCCTCAAAAAATTTGGGACTTAGGTGTACATTCCATACGAGTTTGTTGAACTTGCTTTTAAACGGGGTCCCATGGGCTACATGATCACAAATCTTCATAATGAAACAAGCACACAATTACGAAACGCTTACTAATAAAACTTATGTATGCATATATTAGAATTGTACCCAATGGATGAAATTAGACATACCTTTTCCTTAACTTTTTTTGTTATGTGCCACATACACAATCGATGAGTAGATTCTGAAAAAACTATAGGTATCGCTTGTTTCATTGCTGCACATTGATCGGTTATTACAAACTGTGGCTGAGTACCGTGCGCTTTCATAAACGCATTCAATACCCATATGAAATTAACGACAGATTCATTTCTAATCAATGATGCACCGACGACAACAGACTTCTTGTGATTGTCAATTGCAACAAATGGAACAAAAATCATTGCATGTCTGTTAAGATTGAAAAGCATGATATTAATGCATTATTTGCTATAAAAACAAATTGATAACAAATAATTAAAATAGCTTACTTGTTTGTCCGAAATGTAGCGTCRAATGATATGGTGTCTCCAAAATGTTTGTAATTCATTCTCGCTGTTTTATCTGCCCAAAATATTGCAATCAACTCCTTCTCATCACACTTATATTCAAAAAAAATATTCAGAGCAATGTTCTCGCCGTTTGCTCATCTTGTTTATTAACATTTGTGCATCTTTGTCACCAACGAAGAGCATAATGTCTCTTCTAAAGTTCATATGATCCCTAGCTGTCCCMCCAGATGCTACTAAACCCCCGTTCATTGCCAATTGCATTCTGCGCGACTGAGTGATACCAACTTTAGAACTGGATGCGTGATAAACATTCCTTCGTTCCTTGTAATCAAGTTGTCGTCTTGAACGGGTGAACATCTTCTCATCCGAACGACAAAGCATATGATTATGCCCCTCTATGAAATGATAGACCTCGTACCGGCCACTCACTTTCACATAGTGTACCTTAAGGCAAGCTTTACAACCGGTACGTTTGAAATTTGTATTACGCCTTTTCCTCTCTCCCGATGAAACTTCTAACGAATCAAATTCCTTTTTCGGTGGATTACCCTCCTTGCTACAAACGAAATAACGGGTTTGCACTTCACCCAACGCATTCAATTTTTTGCTTCCCAACCGGATATCAAACCTAGCAACATCACCGTATTTCCTATACATATTTTCTACGGACTCAACCGATGAAAAGAAGTCACCAACCTTTGGACATATATTGCTATCAACGTTTGGTACCCATATCTTCGTGCCCCCTGGTGATTCCCCCATTTCTTGTGATAATTCATTTAACAATTGTAAAAAGATAATACAAGATAGTTACACTTATGAATATTAACATGATTAATATGTTTCATTACCTCCTATTAGTGAAACAGTTTCACTATGTGAAAGGTTCAATTGATAACAAATAATGAAACAGTATCACTATGTGAAAGGTTCAATTATACATTTCTTCGTTTGCTTATTCCAGAATTTTTTGCAGATTGTAATTCATTTGATTTATGCAAAACATATGGACAATATATGTTATTCGTATTTTGCATCTTCACATCTTCACTCTGATAAAAAAACATAACCATATTCTCAAATCCTACTAACTAATTTGTAAAAATACTACAACTACGAAACGAATTCAAGGCAACAAAGACGAACGAACATTATACAAAAATTCATACTAGGGAACGTACATCGACTTAATAATTATATTACAGAAGACATACCATAGCACCCAGCTTCATTCGCAATAGCAGTACTATATTTGTCATGAATTTCATTCGAGCAAATACCTTCTCGCTGATCACTCATTGTCGTAGAGTAACGTATTTCTCTGTGGCTTAAACGCTATGAATATATATAACATCGATGCATTTAAATAAAATTAAATTATAGTATTTTTTAATCACGGAAACCATATCATGTAAATTATGTTATTAATGAAACTGATTTAATTTGTAAAGTAATAGTAAATATTAACATATTTTAAAATATCATCCATCAATAAGTTATATCAAAATCATTCATAAAACACAACATATTCAATAATGTTTAATGAATCTTTTCAATAAAAAGTAAAATAAAAGAATGACATTATATGAATGAAATCGTTTCAAAATCTAATTGACATTTAAACGAATTTTTTACCGATCATATTTCTTATTTTATAATTACTTGTAAACAGATTCGTTACATTTAGATAATGTACTATTTTCATTGTATACTGAGCTTATTAATTTTTTTTATTACCCAATAACTTGTTTGATTGTGCTCATTTGACAATAAACTAAATTCATTTTTCGATATTTCATCATGAAATTATTTTACAAATACTCCCATTGCATATGAGTCCATTTTCTAAAAGAACAAAATCCATCATGCACCCGTTTTATTTCATTATACCAACTAAACGGATCAACTTTAAATACAATGCAACGTTGCTCAATACGAAACTAGTTCATCAATCCCCAATMAATTACATAATGAAAATGTTTCACCAACATCAAACTATTTGCTTAACTATTTCATAATGAAACCTTTTCACATATAAAAATTTACATAAACATTATTGTCATATACAATAAAGTGAAACATCGTTATTCAATCTCGAATCAGTTACAAAATGAAAATATTTCACCAGCCTGAACCTATTTGATTAACTATATTATAATATGAAACCGTTTCACATTGAAACATTTACATTCACATTAGCTTCATGTATAACAAAATTTACTATGCACCAATTTCATGATATGTATATTTCATAAATAACAAAAATCCAATATGCACCCATTTCATTTCATTCATCCAACTAAACAATTCTACCTCAATTAAAATGCAACGTTGTTCACGATGAAACATGTTCATCAATCATCAATCGTCAACATAATGAAACTGTTTCACTAGCTAACACAAATTTGCTTAACTATTTCGTAATGAAACATTTTCACCTTGAACATTTACATGAACCTTAATTTCATATTAAATTAAATAAAATTGTTTCATCATGAAACTTGTTATTCAACCTCTAGCGAAATATAAAATGAAAATGTTTCACCAACATTGACCTATTTGCTTGATTTTTATTTAATGAAACCTTTGCACATTGATGATTTACATGAACCTTAATTTCATATAAAATGAAATAAAATTGTTTCATCATGAAACTACTTATTCAGTCTCAAGTCAAATATGAAACGAAAATGTTTCACCAACATCAACCTATTTGATTAGCTATTTCGTAATGAAACTTTTGCACATCGAACATTTAAGGTTACCTTAATTTCATTTAAAATCAAATAAAACTGTTTCATCATGAAACTAGTTATTCAACCTCGAGTCAAGTATAAAATGAAAATATTTCACCAACATCAACCTATTTGCCTAACTATTCCGTAATGAAACATTTGCACATCAAAAGTGTTGCATGATCATTAATTCCATTTTCAATAAAATGAAACTGTTTCACTATTATATATTGAATCAATTATAAAATGAAAAAATGTTTTACGAAAATGAAACTATTTCATTTTAATAAACCCATTTCATTATACCAATTAAACGAATCAACTTGAAACACAAAGCAATACGGAACACAATGAAAAAATTTCACGAATCTTGCATCACTTAGAATATGAATTTTTTCTCCATCATGACACTGTTTCATTGAGGTATACCACATGCTTTGAAGAAGCAAATAAGTCATTTACATATGAAACCTCTTCATGTTTATAAAGTCTCATGAATATTTGTTTTTTTTTTCACTCACCAGCAGCAACCCACGGTTTCATCAATATATTTGTTAAAATCTTCATAAACTGTTTCATGATTCATTGAATACCAAATCATTAAAATCAAGATTTTAATAATATAATATCCTTAAATTGTGGGCCGTTTCCTTTCTTCAACATTTCTTTTATTTGATTTCCTTAAATAATATGAATTAATAACTACCATAATTATTAAATAAATGTACAAAATGACATAAATACCTTTATTCATTAAATTTAATTAAAAACAAATGGAATTTTCTTATTGGTCGAATTTGGTTTACACGGTTTTTTAGAATTGGACGGTTTTCATTTGAATCTGCCCCTATATATATATATATATATATATATATATATATATATATATATATATATAATTTAGAAAAACTGTCACACGTCCTTGCGATAAGTATCTTCTTACATGATAGTCCATTTGAAAAACGTGTTTTAATCATTCAAGAAACACGGTTACGATCATATGTTTACAAAAATGTTGAGTGAGATGTAAAGAACGGAAATAAGAAATCTATATAGAAAAGAAAGAAGGTAAATACAAAAGAAATTACCAAAGACAATACAAATCACAAAAAAATCGAATATAAGAAGACGGAAACGATAGCGAGAGTAGAATCAGATTATAAGCTTAACATACGCTAAAAAAAACCCTAATCCACATTCATATGCGTAGTAATCATACATTTAAAAAGCCTTAAATCATATTCATAATAGCGTAAAATTAGACTCGTACTACCTGATGCAAATCGATTATACATGTAACACGTGGAAAACAATGATTCATGTAAAACTTATTGGGATAGATGGAACCGAAGACAGACAGTCGAGAGGAAAAACAAATATAAAACACATTTTCAGGTTAGAGGCCTCACATATATGCAACGATATCCCATTAAAGGTCATTTTGGTCTTTTAAAATTATTACGGTAACCAGATTGAGTAACTGAACAATTATTATAAAAAAGACAGGGATGTCATCATTAAAACTATTGTGATGTACCGATTTGAAAAATAATTGAACATAATAAGGGACTCTACAGACTGTACAATTCAATTTTGTCCCAAGACTTTGTTGCCAATAGGTGATTATCCAACAAAATACTGTAATCGGATAGGCTTGGAGGCAAGAACGAGTGTCAATACTCGAACTTGATTGGTGCAAAATTGACAATGTTGAAAAGGATTGTTTTTGGGCGACGATTAGGGAATACTAGAAGGCTACTCGTGCAATGCAACGAAATACATCTTGATTTTAATATTTTAATTTATTATTTATCTCAATTGATGTTATAGTATGATCTTATGTGATTTTGAAAAAGCGATATTGTTTTTATTTTTGAATAAAATATAAACTTAAAGATATCATAAAAACTTGACAAAAATATATCGATATTACTATCAAATTAACTATTTAAAATTCATATTTTTTGTGTAATTTTTTAATTCAATTTTTTTATTATAATTTAATTTATGTTCAATAACGAAATCATTTATATTTGGTTTAATAATATAATTTTTTTATAAAGATAATAATTAATTATTTTGTTAGAACCCGATAATTATCTTAATTATGTTTTAGATTTTTTATATTTTAAAATGAGATATTTATCCTTTATTTGATTATATTTATCCGCAGTTAGTTACATAAATTCAAACATGGAGCTTTAATAAGTTGTATTTATGCATAATTTACTTGTAATCTTGAATTTTAAGTAATATACATCAATATAAAGTATTTCATACATAAAAAAAATGATTTTTAAGAGTTTTTTGTCAAATGCTTTATAATATAGTATAGATAATATGTTGTATTTTACTTATACTGTCATCATATTGCATATTACTAACTGTTTTATTTTGCTCAAACAACAAAAGTGGAATTACAGTATTGTAATAAAGAAATTTATGAAAGTAAGTTATTATATATACGTCTAACCCTTTCAGTTATGTATGAATTGATCTCGATTTTTTAAATCGATTATCTTGAAGTCTTTATTGGAGCAAGTAAAGTATATCGTATAAACCACTTCTATCAGATAGCTTAGGCATTCAGATATTGTTCGTTTTTATTAGATAGCGATTTGGATAAGTGTGGATATTTTCATATTCATCCATTTAGATAATAAATAATTTGTCGTACAATGATCTTGTACTATAAACGATACATATATTCAATGAAAAAAGCAAAAGGAGGCTAGCAGATACGACGTCCCTCTAATTTTGATAGTCAGTACAGATGATTAAACTCGAACTTAACCCAATTTTTTAATATTACCCAGAACAATCAACAATACATTTATGAATATATAACAAAAGTTTCGCCTTTTTAAATATGATTTTCGGATTTTTTTAAAAAATATATAAAAATACATACACCCTTTGGAGCACATGCTCTACATGCATGATGCATGTCTGTATTTTGATACTAGTTGTGAACCCGTACAATACAGTTGGATGTAAATAATATTGAAGACTTTGTTACTTTAAAGCTTTTGTAACTTGGTTAGACCACTTGCTAAAAATCACACATAGCTACATCCCAAACAACCAAACGAAGTAACATGGACGGATCTACAGTGGCGCCAACAGCTACAACTGCCACCATATTATTTCTTCACCGAAGGGTAAAAAAATTTAAGTTCGTGAAAGGTGCGACGGTATTGATTTATTGTGTGCCACCATATGTATTTTGAAACTACAATCAAGTTTTCCTTGATATAATTGGTTTGCAAATCTTTTATTCTACCCTAGACCTGAGTTTGAATCATCGTAGTGTCATTTTCTTAGCCAAATAGTGTCGCCCTTCGAAACAATTTTCCTATATAGTTGGTTTGCAAGTATTTTATTCCAGCCACACCTCCTGTTGCAGAATGAGATGAGATAAAGTAAAATCATCAACAGAAGCAATCACAAATGAAACTATGATTGTACTTTGTTGTTGACCTACTTTGACTTTATTTTACCGTCCGACGGATTAATTGGTGCATATAAGATAGCCTGAAAACCCACGTTTACCCTAAAAAAGATATGTATCCTCGTTCACGTTAAGTTTATACTAGTGTTGAATGTCTAATTGTCTGTAAAGATTCGTATTTTCTTCGATACACGTTTATTTGCTCGATCACGAGATTCTTTGTTACAGTCTGTTACAGTTTTTGACATGTTCGTTACGACAAGGGGTGTAAACAATTGGAGCTTTTAACGAGCTACTCAATCTATAGTCAATCTTGAACACAAAATCGAACTCGTTTGAAAACTCCATTAAAATTTTCAAATTGAACCATGAAAATTATCAAGCGCTGACCAATAAACGAGTTAATCAATCATACGTTCAAGCTCATAAACGAACATCAAGCTCGAACACGATAATTCAAAAAACATTCGAGATCAAGCTCGAACCTTACTTTGAAAAAGCTATTTTCACGAGTCGAGCTCTAACAACTTGCTACTCGTCTCGTTTACAACCCCGTTTTTTATCAAAACTAAAAATTGTTGCACGAATTTCAACACCAAACACAATAATTTCCATTTATAACCCTAATTAACAAGCAATAACCACAAATATGTAACAAAAATTTCACCATTTTTAAGACCATGAAACTAGCCTAGAAATCACCATAACCAATTCAATCTCTATATAGCTAGCAAACCATCTGTTTATACCCTTAAAGCCACAGGATCTTGCCAGGAGATCTTCCTCTTCCCGGCTCGACCAGAACCAGAACCCGAACCCGAACCAGAACCGATGTTCCTATAGATTGGATCATAGCTCACATTTGTACGCTGCTCGTTTTGGATCATACCCCGAGTTGGAGCATCAAACAGCTCTTGTAATTCCTCTTCTTCTCTCTGTAATCAAGAAACGAAGAATAAGAACAAGAAACGAAGGAGCATTGAGCTTAATAAAAAGTCTTGCAGCTTACAGATATCTGGTTCAAGTCGATTACAGGCTTGTGGGTGGGTCGTTGAGTCAAATCAAGAAACGTCGAAACCTTTGGTCCATTGATCCGAACCCTTTGGTGTGCGATCCCTCTATGAATGGATCGTTGTTCTTTTACACCGTGTAAAGAAATCCCAAGATTCAGGTCGAACTCAGGAGATGGGGGCGCTTTTTTCTTCTTCTCTGTAGGTTGTGGGGGCAATTTGCGCAACTTTTTGGAACGGTCCAGCTCCTTTTTACTTTTCGTGAATTGGGTAGAAACTTGTTCTTGTGGCGGGTTTGATGACTTGTCTTTCAGTAGAAACTTGTGTCTTCGCCTCAAGAACCTGCGTTTGTAGACAACAAAACATGACAACACGAAGCTATGGGGATAATAAGTTGCTCGTCATGATCAAGTGTTTTGTTTTGTTCGAGTCCCACGTACAACGACAGACTTAATCCCCTTCTCTACTCAACGGCTCGTTTGAATGGCATCAGTCTAATCCGTCTAGCCTCCATGAGAGGGGGCGTGTTAGAGTCTCACGTTCGCTTAACTTTGACGTTTCTACATCTTAAATCCACATATTAAACACGTAAAATAGCGAGAACAGATCGAGATGCCAATACCTAACTTCAGCTTGTAAGGTCAGTTTCTTCTGCTTCAAGGCCATCAAGTTGTTTCTTGCATCCTCTGTTTCCTGTTAAATGGCATAGAATGCTGTCATTCAAGATAGTTATATATTTCCATGACGGGATCAGACCAAAGGTTTTTCGTGAGACCCGTAAGACCAATTCTCGATCCTTGGATTAAATTTACAACCGTCAGACCCGAACATGGGTCTCACGAAAAACTTGTTCTCATGTGAACCCAACGCTATATTCCATATATCAAAAGAATGAACAGCAACTACTCCTCTAATCATCAAAACCAGACAGCAGAATGCCAAATCAATGCCCAAAATTAGCTATCAAAGATTCAATGCTAGGTTTATGTTGTTGATTTTGTTATTTTTTTGGGTCAAAACCTAACCATGATTACTAGGAAGATAGCAAAATTATGAAGAACCCTAATTTATTGACAGATGATTGGATCAGAGGTCTCATGGATTAATGTTCAAAGAAGATCGACAAGGATGAGAGATGTATCTATTGATCAATCATATATGTATCCACAGAACCCTAAAAGATATCGAAGCATAAACAAACAAACAAACAAACCCTAACCAGAATCCAAGAAACCATTAAAACAGAAACGAAATACCTGCTGCAACTCCAAGAAATCTTGAAGAAGGGTTTGATGCTTAAATCTTGCCCTAGCATCCTCATACGACACATGAGGAGATGGATCAAAAGCAACCCTTTTCATCTTCTTATTACTACTCATCAGATCTCAAATCTTCTTGAAACCAAAACCAAATTCGCAGAAAGACGAAAGGGGGTGGGGAAAAGATGAGAGAAGGGTGTGTGGTGTGGGGAAGAAAGAGTTAAATAAAGAGAGATGAATTGATGAGAAGGTTCTTCTTGCTTTTCCTGTTTTCTCTGTTTGTTTATCTGACCAAATAGAAAACCCCAAAAAGACCACATTTTTGGGAGGTTGCAGAAGGGTATTTGTGGCAAAAAAAGCCATGATCAAATTGGTGTTGTATGTGAGGTGGATTTGGTTGGAAATTGAAGGCATCTCCTATCATCCCAATCTCTTCTCTTTTTTTTAATTTTCTTCAAGATTTTGTATTTGGTATATCTTCTTGTATGTACATCTTGGTCCAGCTGGGCCATTGATGAGGGGGGGTTGGATGGTCTGTGTGGACTCTAGTTTCTTGATGATGGGTTTGTGGGTGGTGCAGTTTAGTCTTTTAATGGGTGTTTGTTGCCTCTGGAAGGAAGGAATATAGAAAGAGAAAGGGGTAAAATAGGAAATTAAGTGAGAGAGAGAGAGAGAGATGCAGTTGGTGATGGCACCTTGTTTTTAGGCCTGAATTTCGTTGCTGGCTGGTTTTCATCTGGGATGTGATTGTGATGCTGATTCAGAAAGGAAATTACTTTTTTGCCCTTCTTATTCTCTTTTTTTCTTTGAGTCAATTTTATTTTTTACCACTGTTATGGAATGATTTAGTCAAAGCATTGTGAAACTTAAGCTAAGATTTACTATTACGAAATATTTTAAGGAATTACTGGAAGGGTATTCACGTAATGTAGCGAGATACATTTCGATTTTAATTTTTTATTTTATTATTTGTCTCTGTCGATGTTATAATACGATTTTATGTGTTTTTAAGAAAACAATAATGATTTTATTTTTGAGCAAAATATAAATTTGAAAATATCATAAAAATTAAATATATATATATATATCAATGTTAATATCAAATCAAATATTTAAAAGTTCTCATTTTTTTTTTATTATAATTTAATTTAGGTTTAATAATGAATTAATTTATTTTTGGTTAATAGTATAACATTTTATAAAGATAATAATTAAATATTTTGTTAGAATTCAATGATTATCCTAATCATATTTTA
>NW_020200570.1:202376-237920 GCF_001531365.2 Cynara cardunculus var. scolymus | reverse complement strand
GGATGACGGTGAATGTGGAGGATGTAATAATGGTGGACAATAGTGGTGGTAGGCAGGAGTGGAGGTAGAGGCGGTGGTGTGTAGTTGTAGTCGATCGTGGTGGTGGTGAACAAAACGGTGACTATGGAAGATGTAAAGATGGTGGGCAATATACATAGTAGAGGTTGTTGCAACGACAATGGTGGTGGGGGTAAAGGCGATGTTGGCTCATGGACGACTATGACTGTAGATGATGTAAAGATAGCGGGCAATGGTGGTGGTAGCGACCAACAATAGTGGAGTAGGTAGTTTGTGGCCAACGTATTGATGGTAGAAGTGGACCTGGTTGTGGAGGTGGCCAAAGGTGGTAGTGGTGGTGGCGACAATGTGCGACAGTGACCATTAAAGCAAATATCATATTAGAATCATATCAAATGAGTGTAAATTAGTTTTTTTTTTGTAGTTTATGTCTCATTCTTGTCTCATCTTATTCCATCTATTTTGGTGGAACAAGACAAATATTTTTTGTCTCATCTTATCCCACCTAGTCCCAGTCTGTCTCTGTGTCTCATGTCGCACCAAACATGAGACAGTAAATTGTTGTCCTGTCCTGTATTGCGCCAAATGCGAGATAATGAGTTTTGTCTCATCTTGTCTCCTCATGTCTCATGCACCATACAATTATGCTCAGACCACCATATTATTGTGACCATATAATAAACTACTCATTTGATATCTGATTTATCTTTTTATGCCATCAGATCTTCATATGACACATTTCAGATGTGTTTGCTGAACATACATCAGTTATGATCTTGTAGACACACCTTGCCAAGGTTATTAGTGTCTTTATCGGTGAATCCACATACACAGATTCAGTTTATGGTAATCAGATGTTTACAACATCAGTTACATTAGTTTGCTTACATACATCCCTTAAAAAGCATTTATACATAAGGAAAGGATACAATAACATCAACTGTGTTACCACCCTCAAACACATAATTAGCCTCTGTATACTCGTTCCAAATGCAAACAATTTGCACAATAAAACCCTAAATACTTATGTCAATATTGGGCACTTCTGATTAAAGTCAATGCATAAATATATAGTTAAATCAGTATTACAAAAACCCACAATACTTTACTTGAAACAAAAAAAAAAGGTCAGATCTCAAGACATTGGTCATAACCCTTTGGCCTGACTGCCTTATGGTTACAGTGGAAGGCGTGAGCTTACTCTTCACGTGATGACACTTAGGGGTTGTTTAACCAAACGCTTACTGGTAAGAGACAATACTCTCGATTGCCTTACTGAGTAAGATTTTAGTTAATCAAAACAACATCGTATGAAATAATTTTTTTTGATTACCGGGTAAGATTATTGGTCTTTATCATGTTCATTCGATAAGATAAGTGACCTGATAAGCATTTGGCGGATAAACGTTTGTTAAACGACTCCTTAATGTCTTGATTTAGGCGTAGTTAAAATCACGGACCAAATTGTTATTAGTTAAGTATTTGAGTACGAGACTTGAACAATTGAAACTAATGGACTAAAACTTCCAAACCAAGAAATATCGAGGACTAACTCTGTAATTTACTTGGAAGTTTGTGAGTTTGTGACCGCCCATTCCTATTGGTCCGTAGTTCAATAAAAGTGACAGACGGTAACTTTACTTACAACGAACAGAAGAAAATATCCTTGAAACAAACTCCTCTCTATCCTTCCGTTCCGAAAACCCTCGTATTACTCTCAGAAATGGCGTCGGCGAGTGCTTTTACAGCTCAGGTTTCCAACTTTAATGGCGGGGCATCATGTGATCGAAAGATGTTCGTTACGTTATCATCATCATCTTCCTCCTCTTCCCGTAATCTCTCTCTCTCTCTCTCTCTCTCTCTTTAGAGTTAATTAAACCCCATGAGTGGGATTATCATGAAAAGGATGTTTTGTTGATCTTTAGTAGACGGGGTTTTGCAACTCTATGAATTTTACAACTATCTGTCATTGCAATTTGGTTGCTGATTTTTGACGTAAAGCGGCCTGATTTGAACTTTGAATTGCGAAAGCTATTGCTTCCTAAATTTAATGTTGGTGTATTTTTGTTCTTTCCATTTTCGATACTGAATTAGTGTCACAATCTGTTGTATTCTTTCTGATAAATTGTCGATTTTGAGCTAAATTAAGTGAATTTCATATAGAAAGTCAAATTAGGCTTTTTTTGAAACAGAGGGAGTATATGAACTGGCTTCTGAATTCGGTAAAGCTAATTCATAATCTTACATCTTTATACAAAAGGTTTTTGTTTATCATGAATCCTTCTACTTTTAACAATGGTGTCGCCAGTCAAACACATTGCAGTCGCATGTCCCTTAACTTCACACAATTTTATAAATATAACTGTGTAACTGCATAACAATAGTAATCACCTGTGGTTATTGATGGTTTGGGTGGATGGTCTTCAATTATGAACGATGAATTTGGTTCTCACATAAGGACCATCCTAGTAGATCATGGTGGATTTAGTTAAGCCATATGAGGAAGGGCTTATATGTTTGTTTCATGTAAGTGTCTCACTCATATACAAAATGATGCAACATTTAGAGGCCTTCTAAAGGGAAAAGAAATATAGTGCTTAGTCAAGAGTGCAATGAACAGATAGGAGGGGCATATATTCTTGTGCTGAAGCTAATAGTTATATTTGCATTGTTATCTATCCCCATCAATTGGGTTGCCTGGTTTCTCTTACAAGTGCCTATCTTGTTTGTTTCTCTATTTCCCTTCTCTTGAAACAACAATCTGTTAGCTGCTGAGTATATATATCCTGTTTGAATTCATGCCCTAATAGCTTGTAAATCAATGATGTTGTTAGGTTGGCGTCTTGGTGATAAATTTTTTGTAAGGATGAGATATTGTTTGCAGGGTTCCTAAACCACCAATGATTTCCATTATTTGTCCATTCCTTTAAACAAATGTAACTGTCACTAGACACTACAATTCTGAACATGTTTCTATTTTGTTGATGTGTTGTACAATATACCTGCAACAGTCATTAGACACTATTACTTTTATTTTATTTTGTGTCAAGAAATCATGATGAAAATCTTTGTTCAAGAAATCATGATGATGACAAAACTGTTAGAAGATATCTTTCTCGCAATTCGCAAGCATTTGCTTTCATGTCCTGACCCCCAAGAATAACGTGAAAACTTGTTTCTTCTTGCTATTTTTGCAGAAAAATTAAGTCTAAAACCAAATTCAGTTGGTATGAAGACCCTATCTCAGTCTGGTCATCGGAAGCTTGTTGATAACCGCCGATCTCTTCGGGTATTCGCCCTATTTGGAGGAAAGAAAGATAATGACAAGGATGATGGAAAGGTAAAATTTTGACATTTTGCTGCATGTGTAGGACGTCCTAGCTTTTCTTAATCAAGATTATACACCTTACTGATATCAACATGGCAGCTTCTATCTTCTAAATTTGTGGGAGTTTATTGTATAGATATTTTGCTTCGATTCACTTTCTACTTCATTAGTAGGTGCTTCTTGATCCCTAGTTTCTTACTTTTGAGTTGTTAGCAGCCAAGTTTAATGCTGTTGATTTAAGATTCAATGGAAATTTCCTCGCGTAATAAGAATAACAAATATTCCCTCCGTCCCGAATGAAGTGCAACAGCTTATCGATCATCCAAAAATAGATGTAACAGTCTCTTTTTAGCAAAGTTCCAGTTCAATACTTTGTCCATTAGTAAAAATAAAAATTATTGATAAATTTTGGTTTGCAAGATTCCACTACTATGTCACTGTTGAGGGGTATTGTGGTTGTTTGATTAATAGTCAAATGCATTTATAAACTATTTGCCTATTCAAACATTGCATTTTGTTGAGATGGAAAGAGTACGTTCTTTTACCCTCATCTATATGGTAATAGTACATTGCCCACCAAAAAGTTATTGAAAACAACACATTTATTTGAACTCGCTTGTACTTTTCTTCATAGAAGGTTATCTCTGCTATGTTTTTTTCCTTACCTCGTGTTTTAGTAAACATCAGTTTCTAACATAATTGAACTTCAATTAATTGTTTTTCTGGGAATGGGTTTGTTCGTCGAGCTTGATCATAGAAACTAAGACATGTAATTTGTATATCTAGTTACTCATCGAGTCTTATGGGTTCTTCTAGTCACATATGAACCGGTGGCCCCCTAGTTCGCCTTATGTAAAATAGCAACCACACACCCAAAAAGAATATATGCGATACAGGTTTTCTTTTATGGTGGATTCTGTCTGATGATGATATAACAACTCCAACAAGCCTTTTATTCTCAAGGGGTTTGAACTTGGCCTATGTATTTTCACATGGCATGTTCCAGAACAAGATAAATGAGGAAGGCATGTGTTAGGCCTTGTGAGCTAGTTCTATGTGTCTAGCTATTCCCGTGAAAATGAGACCAAGTGAGATGCTGATGACATATTCTTCAAGCTGTTAAATGAAAGAGGGTTGTTACCTGTGAAGTCTATCAATAGAAGGAATTCACCAAAGACTAGTCTGCTCCATCTCTTCCAAGGATAGCAAACTCCTAATGTTTACATGTTGCACCTACGTTGGTTAACTTCCTTAATCCATCCTTTTTTCGATGTTCCACAACTCATAACTCTTTTAAGTAGAATAACGGTTTGCTTCATCTTTTGAAAGGCATGGGCTAGATTTTTACATTTTCCACTGTCTTACTGCATTACAAGTATGCATGTCCCTAGGAAAAAACAAGATAAGGAAAGATAAACATTGAAACATGAGAAAGTAGCTATAGAATATAGTTCTGAAAGGAAGCCGCACTCTATGGTTGTCCGGCTCGCCTTTTAGGCACAGTTAGCTTTATTGTCTTCTGTGCCTGTACGTGCATAGTAGGGTCAAATTATGAAATGTGGATCAAAACCGATTATATTTCATGTTGATTTTGAATTTAGGCAGGGGTTTTTGGAAACATGCAAAATCTGTACGAGACGGTAAAGAAGGCACAAATGGTTGTCCAGGTTGAGGCAGTGCGTGTGCAAAAAGAACTTGCGGTGTATGTATACTTCATTTTTTGTAATGATTTAAAAGTTTGTGTTTTTTTCATCTTTTGAAGGCGTATAAATGATGAAGATTTGTTTTTTTTTTTAATCATCATTTGTTCTTGTATTTGCATTTGGGCTGTTGTGTTTGATGCAAATGCTTTACATTGGCTTTTTTGCTTTGCAGAGCCGAGTTTGATGGTTATTGTGAAGGGGAGCTAGTAAAGGTAAGTAGTTTTTTTATATTCTCTTGGTTTATCTTCACATGGTTTTTGAGATTGGCTATTATGCCACACAGAAATTAGAGTGGATTATAGAAGTGGTCACTCAAGTATTAGTTAACTATTACATTTGGTCTCTTGTCGATTTATCTTGTATTTTTGGTCCTTAAAGGCAACATTTAGTCATAACCTTGCTTATTAGTTGAAACATTTATGTTTATAAAAAACTAGAAGGGTACTCGCACAATGCAGTGAGATACATCTCAATTTTAATGTTTCGTTTTATTCTTTGTCTCTATCAATGTAATATAGTTTTATGTGGTTTTGAGAAAACGATAATGCTTTTATTTTTGAATACAATATAAATTTGAAGATATCACAAAAATTTGAAAAAATTGTATCAATATTAGTATCAAATTAACTATTTAAAAGTTCTCGTTTTTTTGTGTAATTTCTTTAATTCAACTTTGTATTATAATTTAACTTAGGCTTAATAATGAAGTAATTTATTTTTAGTTTAATAATATAATTTTTTTATAAAGATAATAATTAAGTATTATGTTAGAACTCAATGATTATCCCAATTATATTTTAGATTTTTTCTATTTAAAATGAGATAATTATCCTGTATTTGATAATGTTTATCTACAGTTACACGAATTCAAACATGGAGCTTCAATAAGTTGTACTTACGCACAATCTACTTTGTAATTTTGAATTTTAAGTAATATGCATCAATAAACAGTACTTTATGCATAAAAAATGGCGTTTAAGAGTTTTTGTTAGATGCTTTATAATATAGTTATATCTATACTATACATGTTATTTTATATGCTATACAAACCCAAACTGTATTGTTATGATGTGGTTGATTTGCTTTGCATTCTGACTGAATCAATCAGTTAGTTTGTAATATTGTTTACCTGTTTGATGTTTGACCCTAAGACTTGGTAGTTTGAAATGGAATAACAGTGGCCTGGCTTGGGTTTGAGTATTTTTAGTTTGGAAGCATTTTGATGGGTGATTTGGTGTTGTGAAGATTCATGAAAACCAGAGACTGCACCACAACTGATCTTGTGAGTGTTGCAGTGTGGACGATTATGACCATTCAAAGATAGTTTACCATCTGGGGGGATTTTTGGTTTTTTCATATTTCTTGGTTTCAAAGCAGAATTGGGTTTCCGTTCCCTTTATCCAAAAACATGCTACTGATTGATTTTTCCGGTAAAACTCCGGCTTGATCACCATGACGAGCTTTGATAAATTAATGTGTTATATCTAAAAATGCTTGCTTAGGTCACGCTGTCTGGGAATCAGCAACCTGTAAGAACAGAGATTACTGAAGCTGCAATGGAGTTGGGGCCGGAAGTGAGTATTAATTTTTATAACTTTATATTTGAGATGTTCATTTTGTCAAATATGTTGCAGAATCCATCTCTAAATCGGTCCATACAAATATATTAGTTAGTAGCAGTCAACAATATTTTGTTTGTCACATAAATGACTGCTCTACTATTTGGGGTAGAGGACATGTCTACCTACATCTCAACCCTACCCCAACTTCGGGTGGGATATACTGTGCTCGTTTGGTTTGGTAACAATACTTTGTTTATCATTATTGGAGGGTACTTTATGATTCTAAATATTTGACTAAAATTAGACTATCAGCCATTGAATTTATTATTTTCTTATGGAGTTAGTAATGAAATAATTTCTTGACATCTTATATAAATCATTAATTTCTTGCAGAAACTCTCACTTCTGATTACTGAAGCTTATAGAGATGCCCATCAAAAAAGTGTTCAGGTTCTTACAACAATAACGGTATAATATCGCCTCTTAAACTGTCTTCCTTACAACTTTCACCTTTTTGGCACTTTTAGGCCATGAAAGCACGGATGGGTGATCTCGCACAGAGCTTAGGAATGCCACAAGGCCTGGGTGACCAGTTCAAGCAATGATCCATGCCTCTTTCACACTCATCCTCCAAAAGAAGCAGTTTTGTAGACCGACTGTTCTAAAAGGTCCACTTTTAACCCCTTGACTCGTAATAATCACTCTTGTCCGTTTTGCTAAAAAAGTAACAGTGAAATATAGTCATTATGTTATGAGCATAGATAATTGAAAACCACTTAAAAAAGAAAATTCGAAATTTGATGGAGTTTCTGAGGTGTTAGTAGCGCACAACGCTTATTTATGTAAACGTTTGTATTAGTTAGTTTTTATGAAGTTCCAACCTGGAGCTTTAGGAAGTAAACATATATCATGGTAAATTTGTAAACTTGAAGTTTAAGAGATTATGCATCAATAAGCAGTATCTCTAATGGGTTTATAACGCAATATAGATGATTCAAGCTCGTTTCACCTGTAGATCATCTTCGAATGAAAAGAGTGTTGTAATTTGTATGATTTATACCATCGTAGAAGAAATCGCACTCGGGTTTCTTTTTCTTTGATTCCAGAGTAACACAGTTGTTTGTTTACCTCTTAATAGTTCCATTAAGAGGCAATCTCTGAATCGTTAAGAGGTGAATCTTGTTTAGCAAAAAAAAAAGTCTGCCTCTTAATGGTTCTAAAACCCTCTGACTTGTTTAGCAAAAAAAAAGTCTGCCTCTTAATGGTTTTAAAACCCTCTGAATGATTTTGTATCTTAGGCTTCCATAACCATTAAGAGCCTTAATTTCATTGTAAACAATTACCAAACAATTATATTTCATTTTGCACTATATCAATTATCATGAGAGCCTCTTAATCATTCTGACCACTTAATGATTCTGCACAAAACCATTCAGTAGCTACCAAACAACCCCTTATGTTTCTTTCTTTCTGTAGGTTTCTTATCAGGTTTCAAGATAAAACAAGTTCACAGGGACCAACCATGAATGTTTAGAATTGGGAAGGAATGAAAACTGCCTTTCTCCCCACTGTTTCTCTCTTGAGCTGTTGTTTGTTGTTAATTTATGTTGCAAAAAATGATTATTTAATTCTATAAATCATCAATTTCTTTTAAATTTTTTTATTAACCTGGAAATCCAACCCGTTATGCGAACTGACTAATCCCACGATGACCACCTGCTTTGCAGATAGCTTGAAGTCATCGCATTTAGACATTCGTGGCCACAAGGGGATTTTTATTCCTCCTTAGATTTGAACTTGGACCTGTAGACACTTTTGACTTTTAGAGCCCAAGCTCAAACCAATCAGGCACATATAGGTTTGCCAAGAGGTTTTGGGTATCAAACCTAGGTTTTAGCGACTAGTAGCGGAGGATGCTCAATTCTATAATAGAGAACATGTCTGCATACAAGCGGAGATGTATTAGATTTGTTTGATTTAGTAATACAATGTCATGTAAACCATCGATTTTGTTCGAGTATAAATACCATCACATTTTTTTTTATAAAACTCGCTATTTTTCTTTTCAAATTCAACCATATACAGGGAAATTAATTAAAATAGTCCTTGTGGTTTCATCTTTTAGTCATTTTTCTTCTAAAATCACTAAAATATCACTACCTCTGCAAGTGAGGGACCAAATCTGTAAAATAGATATAGGTTGGACAGGTGTTGGGACCAATTTACAGATTTTATTGTTAAACCGAGAAT
Source organism: Cynara cardunculus var. scolymus (assembly GCF_001531365.2). NCBI lineage: Eukaryota > Viridiplantae > Streptophyta > Magnoliopsida > Asterales > Asteraceae > Cynara > Cynara cardunculus. Next base: position 229,059 of record NW_020200570.1, on the reverse strand, counting down.
GTAATGTTCATGCAATTTCTCAGTAAAAAGAAATCCAAAATTTTAAAAAAATAAAAAAATGTACATAGAAATTACTTGTGGACCTGAATCATAAAAGATTATTTATTAATAGTGGTGCAAGTATACAACAATTATTGAGTTCGCTTACAAGTAATATAATGGTTGAGGTATCAAAAATCATATCCACAGGGACTGGTCTTACTAAGAATCAAAGATTTTCACGAACTTTCGGTGTAAAGTTAGATTTTATTACAATTGGTTGTTGTTGAGAGAATAGTGGGGATTAAAAATAACAAGTAATAAAAAGCGGGTATGGATGTAAGTTTTCCCCAAGAGTATAATAATAACTTAAATGGCAGATAAAATCGGTTACAAAATAACCCCACACGATTTCCTCTCAAAGCTACGTTGGATGGGTGGTGGTTACGGTTTTATCACAAAGTTTTCACAATTACTAACTTTGGTTTGCCAACTTTACTAAATAGATCTTGAAGATCTTAGCTCCGTCAGTATTGAGAGATGCGCATATCTCTATGACACACCAACTCGACCAAAATCTGAATCTTAGTACGATTATGCAAAAACCCATATCCCTATGTGATTATTGAAGATTTTCTCAAACCTCCTTACATCATTCAAACCGTATTTTGAATCCAGTCATCTCTAGGTCAAATATATAATATTAACATATATAAGTGATCAGCTTGTCCATGTTGAGTTAAAGCTTCAACTCGAATGAACAAACCAAAGGGTTTGCAAAAAGTGGTAACACCCAAGTGTTACCTTTTGACCTCTCGGGTTTGCTTTATATACACACCCCGGAAGGGGGGGGGGGGGTTAGCTAACAGCAGTGGTGAACGGAAATGGAAATGCGGAAAATAAAATTACAACTAGCCGGAGGAAAATGCAAGAGCAAAATGATGTTTCTCGGCTATTAATCCACGTTCAACTTTGAAAGAGACTCGAGAGGAGAAAGTGACTTAAGAGAGAAAGGGACCTCTCATGGTGTTTTCTTCCTCTAATTTGTCTTCGTCTTTCTTGTCCATTTCTCCTCCTTATTCGTGAATATCACAGAGTTGAGTAAGGCTCCTGCATTCTCCCCGTTTAACCCAATTGGAAATAACAGTATGCACGGAAATCTTTTGGTGCAGCTCTTCGCCATAGTCGTGACGTTGTGGCCACAATAGTGTACCAGCTCCAAGAACAACACATACACTAATCAAAATACAAACTTTTATCCTCAACAACTACAAATGAAAATAAATAAAAAGAGGAAACACGAATACATAATGGAAAATCACACACTAAAAGGGAATAAAAAGACTCGTTAACGAAGTGTAAATAACACTCAAGAAGAGTGTCATCATATCGTGAGGTGCAAGAATATAAAGATGATACGAGATTTGATTCTGATATTGACCCCGGAAACACGACAGAGGAGCTCTTAAAGCTTCAAAGGGACAATTCTTTTTCGCCTTGGTTAAAGACGATATGGCAAGCAATGGTTTGGGCCACGAGTTGCCTGATCTGAGGCCAACTCAACAACATAATTCTGAGAAGAAAAAAATTGTCATCTGTTGCGATCCATTTTTTAGAGATATAGATTCAAATTTTAAATTTTGGACCCAGTTAAATACTAGTATCATTATTAATTTTTTTAATTTATTTAATATTTGTTTAAAATTAAATTGGTTCTAAGAAGTTTGAACTTTAAAGCATACCCTCATGTAGGGGTGCTCATGGGTTGAGTTGATCGGGTTGAAGACATTTAAACAACTCAACTCAATGCTTGCGGTTTGAAAAACCTTAACCCAACCCAACCCAAACCAAAGTGCAACCCAACCCGTACGGGTTGGTCGGGTTGATACTTTGGTACATTAAAATATTWTTTTAACCTTGAATATGTTATTTCTCTACTCATAATTTCTTTTTCATCATCAACCATCTGATACAACTTATATGTATTTATTACGTATATCACATTCAATTAATTTTCTCAATTTACATATATATGTTCACAGTTACTGAACATATATACAAATGAGTTATATAAAGATGTGAATAGATTGAAAATATGTGTATATGAAAAGCATACATGATAGTTAATTGTCTAATGTATATATTAATAGAAATTCAACAATCGTATTAAATCTAAGAAATAAAAGAATATCGGGTTCATGGGGTGGGGTTGGGTTGGGTTGGGTTCAAATAATAGTAACTCAATATCAACCCAATACCTACGTTGACAATTTTACAACTCGATTAGACATCAGGTTGGTTCAGGTTGGGTTATTTCGCGTTGGGTTGGGTTGGTCGGGTTTTTGAGCACCCCTACCCTCGTGAATGGAGTGGACTTGATACAGTACCAAGTTTTTTTTCTCGATACAACGCGTACCAACCACTACCAACTTAATTGGTATCGAATTTTTCAGTTGGTACTAGTTTTGTACCAACTTCAAGTTACTTATATAAAAACTAGGCCTTTTGTTCAAATTTTGAGTGACATCTTGAGTTTCCAAGTAACACAACTAGTGTTTAAGGATTTCTAATTGCAAATGTTTAGATGATCAAACAAAATTAATAAATTTACAGTTTTTGATATTCAATATATAAAAGATAAAAAAAACTAATAAATAATCAGATAAAGTCAGTACCATGGTATTACCGTGATATGACTTCCAATATCATGTACCAATCAAGTTTGCATACTTGATACGATACTACCAATCGACTGTAATTGGTACCAAATTTATTGGTACAGTTGGTATACATGCTGACTGGTTTGATTTGGTACAAATTATCACCCCTACTCGTGACAAGAAATTTTGGCATTATCATTGTTGGTAAAGTTTTATGTCTGTTGAATCAATTTTTTTTAAAATATTTAAAATTATAAAATAAATATAATTGTTATAAGTTTGACTTTTAGAAGTCAACCAAATTAAAAAAATTGTACCAAATTTAAAAAATAGAAAAATACCTGCCCTTAACTATAGCTGTAGGGAACTACTTTTGCAACATTCTTTAGTGGTTCTCTATCTCTTAAGGGTTGGGTTGATAGGATCGAAGACATTTGAACAATTTAATTTAATGTTTGCGGTTTAAAAAATCTTAACCCAATCCAAACCAAAGTGCAACCCAACCCCTACGGGTTGGTCGGGTTAATCGGGTTGATACTTTGGTGCATCAAAATATTCTTCTAACCTTAAATATGTTATTTTTCTACTCATAATTTCTTTTTCATCATCAACCATTTGATACAACTTATCCATACTTCTTAGTATATCACATATTCAGTTAATTTTCTCAATTTACATATATATATATATGTTCATAGTTACTAAACATGGTATACATAGTGTAATTGTCTAATATATATATTAATAGAAATTCAACAATTATATTAAATCCAAGAAATAAAATGATACTGGGTTCATCGGGTTGGGTTGGGTTCAAATAATAGTGACTCAATCCCAATATCAACCCGATACCTACGGTTTGACAATTTTACAACTCGATTAGATATCGGGTTACTTCGGGTTGAATTATTTCGGGTGCGTTGGGTTGATCGGGTTTTTGAGCACCCCTACTTTTCACCATTCAATTTCATTTTAGAGACACATACAAACACAATATACACATATAAAAAAATATTAAAAAAAATAAAAACTGAGAAACATCCTAATAACCATTCACCTATATGATACATACATATGCATACAAAAAATATGAAAATACTTCAAGTTTTCTATACACATGTGTGTAATGTACATATAAACGGTTATTACAGGTGCTTTCGGCAGATCTTGTTTTATATTAAGCAAATACCAAAACTCAGAACCAAGATCTTGAAATTTTCACTTGCACTATGAAGTTCTCTGAAGGCAAACACTGCGATTAGGAGCTTTTGGGACCTGTTTTTGGGAGTATTTAGGATCTGTTTTGAAGTCCGTTTAGTCCTGTTTTGGGGTCTGAATTCTGGGTTAAGATAGGGCCTTGACGTAAATGTTTGATGCTTATGTTTTTACATTACCAACTTGTTCAGGTTGCTTAATCGGTCCACCTTCTTGAGTTGTTATAGCAAAAGGGGGATTCAGTTGCTTAATTTTTGATGAAATGCATTTTAGATCGAGATTCAAGTGTTTGCTTTCTATTTGACGATTGGTGTTAAATGGATAACTTTGTGTGGTTTGATATGTTATTATCGGTACTTGAAGTGGGTAACTTACACGGTATGAGTGATGTGTGTGAGACTATAATGGTCTACATGAAGTTGATCGGGTCACCCATGAATTTGTTTCAGGGGGTCCCATTGGCCGTCTTGACGGAAATTTCACCCAAATGGTTTACAAGTGGTGCGACTGACGTGTCTAGTTATCTATAACGACTTCATGACGTGAGACGTGGCGTTGCATCGAGGTCAAGCCTCAAGTCTTACGAGTAAGAGTCGACGACACTTTCACTTGACTTACCGGGTAACACTTTTAGTTCATTAAAATGACATCATATGTAACAATTTATTCGGTAAACGTTTACCGGGTAAGAGTCGTTACTCTTATTAACCGGATAAGACCCTCAGACCAGGCCATCGCTTTTAACGAGCAAGATTCTTAATCATTGTCATGTTCATCTGATAAGTTAAAGTGACTTATATAAACTTACTGAGTAAGCGTTTAGTAAACGACCCTAACTAGTCAAATGCTATCAAATAATCATCGATAAAGATAATATATATATATATATATATATATATGTGTGTGTGTGTGTGAAACAGTTATCGTTCTATTAGAAGTCCAACCCGACAAACGTCCATGCACTATGTTGGCCTCTTCATGTACATTGACGATTAATACGGAGATGTCGGTATCATAAATCACATATTCATCATGAATAACACGTGATGCTTCTGATAAATATGTCACGTTTTAAGTGAACCTACCTATAACAAGTAACGATTAAATTAATTAACCACAAGGGTGATGCCTGATTGGTTTGAGCTTAACTTCAAAGGTCAAAAGTACCAGGAGAGATCTCAGGTTCAAATCCAAGGAGGAATAAAAATTCCCTTTTGGCCACGGAGGTTCAAATGCAATGACTCCGGGTTATCTGAAAAACAGGTGATCTTTCTAAGATTAGTTGGCTCGCATAACGGGTTGGATATCCAGGTTAAAAAAAACGATTAAATTAATTTAAATTTAAAGTTTATTCAAAACGTTTATTTAACAACAATTGACAATTAAAATTAAAATTAAAATAATATTATATCGTACGATAAATGGATGATTTAATCCTTTGGATCTGTTTGGCAACATGGGGGTTTACGTGCTGCACAAGCAACCACCTGCGCCCATTGCTTTAGTTTCTTCTTCACCATCTCGGGATTCTCTCCTGCAACAATTAATTTAAATAAATAAAATGAAGCTTTAAATTTTATCATGAAACGACGTCGGATACTTCACCTGAATTGAATAGGGTGGTGGTGGTGGTGGTGGTGGCGGTGGTGTTATGGGGACTACACGGTTGTGGCGGCGAGTCGCCGTAATTGGAGGTGGTGGTTGACGAATTCGAACTTGGCGTCGGTGGTGATAAGGTGGCGTAATAGAGGTCAAGCGCCGGAAACGTCTTGGAGAGTTTTGTCGGTTCAGAGGCGAAGTGGAAGCCGAGATCGAGGCACCCTTTGAGCTCGTCGATATCTTCGGTTGTTATCAGACTCTGGCTCCGCCGGTGAAGCCCATGGCGGTGGTGGTGGCGGTGGTGATGGTGATTGTCTTTCCGTCTAAGCCACGCTTCCTCGCGGTTGAAATCCGTAGACAATGATTTTTGTTTGTAAAGCGACGGTGGCTTCGACGATGGCGGTGGTGGGCAAGTTTGGTCTGGGTGTGACATGATGGGTGGTGGTGGTGGTGCCGGCCGCCCTGGGTCCGGAGACCGCTAGGGTTTGGGTTTTATGGAATGTGGGGGGATACGATTCACCGATCAATTTCTCGTTTGGGTGGTGAAAGTGGATGGTGCGTGGATACTTATATAATTGTGGGTGGCGCACGGCGGTGATGGGTGGCGGGACCCGTACGGCAGAGATTGGTTGGTCCTTGTCAAAATGACCTGTTTTTGAAATTAAATTAATTATTTGGGGGTTATTTTAAAAAAACAAAAGTTGGGGGGTAATTAATATTTTATGACATCGTAATGAAAAAGGTTGCTTAGGTTGGGCAATTGGAGAAAGCATAAAGCTAAAACAGGTCAAAATTGTAAAGCATAAAACTTTGGGGGAAAAACAAAGGGAATAATAAATGCATGTTAACATCACATCAGTTTCTTTTTTTAATTAGTAGTTATGTATCCGTGCAATGTGGTGGAAGCTGTAAATTTTAACGATTTTGAAGTTTCACTGGTTTTATTAGAGAAGGTTTAACGATGATATAAGATGCACTTGGTCTTTACATATTAACACAATTTGAATAAATAAGAGTTACGGTTGTAGTTAGAGTCTATCGATGAAAAAAATTATATGACAGTTTCAAATTCAACATATTTAAAATACTCCATAAATGTGTTCGATTTACACCAAAAACAAAGAATCAAGAGATCGAGAGTAAGACCGAGAGTTTTAGAGCAATTGAATGTGAGATGAATGAGAGAACTTTTAATAACTCAGGGTGAATATCAGTTTAAATCTCATATTGGGTGATGGGGAGAAGACATAGATGTATCATGTATGAGAGGGTGAATACATGAGTAAAAGGTGTTAAAAGTATATTGGAAACATGAAAAGAAAAAATAATAATGTGCATTATAATTTATACTATATGTTATTTTAAATGTAGATTAAGATATTTTAAGACTGAATGCATAAAGTAGTAGTACTTAATGAATTATGAGTTGTTTTTAAGATTTTTAAGACTTTGCACATAAATGTATAGTATTTTGTGCATTAAAAATTATGTTTAAGACTTTTGATAAATCTGGTTTATAAGGTAGTATAGATTAATTAAATATTTAAAAAATATTCTTAATAAAGAAAAATTTGTAAATCAATATCATTAATGATTATTAATGAAAATAGAAGTTAGAATCTTAGCCATATAAATAGGGGAGTGCTAATGGCACCCCCTTTCATGTCAGAATCAGGTCATTCAGGCATTGAGAATGTAAAAAGCATGTATTGATGTTAATGTGTGTGAGGAAGAAATTCATGGATAGGGGTGCATTAAGCAATGCATAGGGGTGCATTTAGCCCACCCCTATAAATAAGGGGCAAATATGGTATTTTCTTTAGATCACCAAAAAAGATGGGAATATATATTTATTTTAAATGTTGGATATTCTATTAAATATTATAAATACAAACTTTTTAAAAGACTTGCAGTCATGATAACTTAATTTGAACAATAGAATAATTTTGGGCTTTTTTTAAAATTTAAATAATTTATTTAGGGGCTATTTACCAAATAATTACCAAGTAAACATTTATCGATAATATTTAACACTATCATTTACTTAATTGATAAGATTTTAGTCTACTAAAACGATATTATATGCAACAATTTACCCGGTAAGCGTTAACCGTGGTAAGAGTCGTCACTTTCACTTACCGGGTAAGACTCTTGGTACTTGTGTCGTTCTTACCGAGTAAGATTTTTGATCATTTAATATTCATCTGATAAAGTAATGTGACTTGTTAAAGGCTTACCCAGGTAAGCATTTGGTAAATAGCCCCTAAGTATCTCTTTCATAAATAAAAATAAAATATTGATTTCAGGGTTTATGTGGAAGGAGAGTTAAAGTAAGAAATGTGAGAAAAGATCTAGACTCTTGATCACCTTTAATCTCAAACTTACACATGAATCGTGTTTGATATGGGGATTGACCTGGTGTATCTCATTTTGATGCATCTCATCTTAATGTGCATCCAAGAGTGAAGATTACCACCAATCAATATTAAACCCATCTTATTTTTTTCTAATTTTTGATTTGTATCCAATCTGATATGATATTTAACTATCTGATCTGTTCATTTAATCACCTATATTTTCATGTGATTGCGATCCACTAATCTTTTATGTTAAATGATTTTGTTTCATAACTCGTACATTTTATAGTTAGCATATCTTGAGTAATTACAATTTTGGCCCATACGGTTTACACTAAGTACAAACAACGTATCTAAATTAACTTCGTTAAGTGCAGTAATGGTCATTCTGATTTGCATTTTGCTTTTTAAATGGCTCATTGACTTTGCTGGTTTGTTAGACTATGGTTGAGTCAGTGGAGCCCGTGGCAGTGGTGGTGGTGATTGTCTTTCTGTCTAAGCCACGCTTCATCACAGTTGAAGTCCATAGACCATGATTTTTGTTTGTAAAGTGACGACGCTTCAACGACGACGACAGTGGTCAAGTTTGGTCTAGATGTGACATGGTGTGTTACACGCCGCTGTGGGCCCGGAGACCACCAGTGTTTGGGTTTTATGGAATGCAGAGGAATGTTGAGGGGAAATATATACAGTTGATGAATAGCATGAACCTAATAATTTTATAACAATTGTTATAGTATATGTGTAATTTTAATTCTAAAAAGTTGCTAAATGTGTAAACATTGCCATTTTGTTGAAAATACAGAAGACAAATGGGTTGTTTGGCAATTGCTGAATGATTTGGTGCTGAATGATTTGGTGTTGAATGATTAAGTGGTCAGAATTATTAAGAGGCTTTTCATGATATAGTGCAAAATGAAATATAATTGTTTGGTAATTGTTGATAATGAAATTAGGGCGCTGAATGGTTAAGGGAGGCCTATGATACAAAACCATTCAGAGGGTTTTAGAACCATTAAAAGGTAGATTTTTTTTCTGCCAAACAAGATTTATTTCTTAATGATTCAGATGCTGCATCTTAATGAGACTATTAACAGGTAAAAAAATTGCTTAAAGGATGAAAATGCCTTTCACTTAACTGTGAATTGTAACGGGTGTTAAGTCAGAGAACCATTTTCAAAACAAAATGCAAACTATGTCAACCATTGCTATACTTAATGAAGTTTATGAACGTTGTTCGTAGTTGGATGTAAATCACACGGACCCAAACTGTAGTTTACTCGTATATTTTTGAATATGAAAACGAAAAAATATATAAAAAAAGCTGATTTCTAGAAATAGGAACACCTTCTAAATTCACTGTTAGCCTCATACGTGTCAATCACCTATAAAGCTCTTCTCTCCATATATTTCTCTATCTCTCATGTTTTCCCGTTTTCTCTATCTTTTTCGTCCTTCCATTAAACTTCATAACGACCTTAACCCACCAAGAGAAATCGTCAAAAACGTCACATGATTGCATACGACATTTGACAAAGACAAGAGAAAAAACAAGAAACGTAAAGATGGTAAGACTAGGAAACGTGATGAAGGTGGCACAAGCGGATAAACCACCACAACAGGTAGAGGCAATGCGCCAAGGCCAAACTCTCCACCAAACCTCGAAGGGGGCACCAAAGTCGCCCATTAGGATGATGTTGGGTGGATTTGTGGTTATCGGTACCATTGCTTACCTTACGTTGTATGCTCATAAGAAACCAGAGGCCACAGCCTTGGATGTGGCCAAAGTTACCACAGGTACAGCTAATACCGCAAACACCCGTCCTCATAAGTGATCAGTGCACCACTGGACATCAGTGTTATACACAAAGAGTCATGGAAACAAATGTATTCACAATTAGTAATTACTCAATACCCATCTGGTTGTAATATGATTCTTGTAGCACTTTCTTTTACTAAATGCAATAAGTTCTTAACACGTCTGACTCTGTATGGTTTTAAAGCAACAACCACTACGTTCATTTGTTCGATGAAATACTGGTTGCAGGCAACCACTGCTACTGCTCCATTGACTTTGGTTTGATATTGTGTTTCTCACCCGATTCTTAAGGCTCAAACCTCTATTTAAGTCCATGACGTTAAACGATCAAGTTCGATATTGGTTTAATCTTCAAGGGTCATGCAAAAATCCCTTCCAATTGAATCGAACAAGTTCAATCTATTTTGAAAGATGAGCGTGGCCCAACACAAACGGATTTGAACCTGGGTCTCCTCCAACATAACGTGTTAGGCGCCAAGTCAAATGCCGATCCACCCCTCCCCTCTAAACGAAGACAAACAACTCCATAAACGTATCGGTATTTGAAATTTCTCAATTATATTTGTGGACGACAGTATATGTTTATCTTATGTGTAAAAACATGTCGCTTTGAAATTAACGTCACTTCTTAAATGTTGTAATATATTATTATTAACATAAACTTTGTATACCAGATTATGTCAATTGGTCAAAGACCGTTGATGATGTCATCATATCCGGAAAATATTTATCCAGTATTGTTAAAATGTTTGAATTTTGTGATGAATATAGAACGTGGAGTAATAGTTATACAAAGCTAGTGAATACAGTATAAGATACCTGCTATAATATGAGCTTATATTCTCCATCGGAATTACCCGTTTATTTATATTCAGTTTTAATTTCGACCCTTTCACAGTGTGCAATATATTACGTAATTATCGGGTGTTTGTTGAAATTTAAAAAAAATTATGAATTTAAAACTAAAATAGTTTACTTGATAAATGTGTTAAGCGATTTTAATTGGTTGATGGTTAAATAACATGTTTATGTATTACCCATTTACCCTGTAAATTACCAGATGTGTAGCAACAGATATAACAAAAGCGTCAGTTATATTTGATTTAGGAGGTATTTGGTTAGATGTATTAGACGGTAATTATCAATGAGAATGAAAATAAAAGAAACTGTTTGATTTTTTATTAATAATAATAATCTCATTCCCCAAGAAGCCCAAAATTTCATTCATGATTAAACTGGTGAGGATGAAAATTCATTCTCGATCATTTTCATTTCCATTTCTCAATCTGAGCCAAACAGACCCTTAAGAGATGTTTGGTTAGAGGTATTAGATGGTAATTAATGAGAATGAAAATAAAAGAACTATTTAGTTTTTCATAATATAATGAATTCATTCAACAGAAGCCCAAAATTTCATTCATGATTAAACTTGTAAGAATGAAAATTCATTACCATTTCATTTCATGTTAACCCTCAAATTTTATTAAGTTTACGATTCTACTTAGGTGGTGTTTGAGATTGTTTATAAAAATAATTTATTGATTTATTTCAGTGTGACACTGATAATAAACACTTTTAAATATTTGAATAAACAACTTATACCAGTACGAAACTGGTAATAAAGAGTTTTTAAAGAAGTTAAACCCTTCTAACTTATGTTAATAGTTGAGGCGTCAAGTTGAGTTACTGTAAAACTTCAGGGGCCATATACCCAACTTCCCCCCCCCACCCTCCCGTCAGCCATCAGTTGGATTCTTCGTGACCTCCCTTGCGCCATTAAACTCTTGTTGCTACTACTTTTGATTTCGATTTCTTTATTTAAACATGACGGTGTTTTGACGATTTCTCCGCGTTTCCAGTTTCTCCGTTGCTTTCTTTTGTATGAAATCTTCTATATATCCGGCGGAACAATTTTCAGTCATTAGACGACGGCGATGATTTAATCCGGCGGTATTGAATTCACTGTAAGTCTAGTGAGTATGATATCCAGAGATCTTTCTATTTCTTCTCAGGAAGTTTTAATTCGATGTAATTGATGACTGTATTTGACTTTGATAATTGATAGTTAAGCTTTTTTGGTAGGTCAGATTTGTTTGAATTTTGAGGGTTACTTTTGAGTAGGTGCTTTCTTTTGTTTGTTTAAGTTAATGTACATGCGTTCAAGGAAACTTGGCTAGTACTGGTGAATTTTTGGGTTCTGTAAATGAATAAAGTGAAATTGAAGGATTAGGTTTTGCTTCGGGGGTTCTGGGTGTCTACGATTATTAGTATTTTGTTTTTGTGTTGAACCTATGATTAGTAGGCGTTATGAAATTGAAGGTTCTATCCTAGTAGTCATCAACAAATGCGTATGATTCTTCAACAATTGAAGAAATTTGATGACGAAGGAGGCAATGGACATTGTAGGATTTTTATGGTTGAAACTTGGAAGATATGAATTAGATGGTGATCTCACTTGCTGGTCAGAGTATCTGGAAACTTACGAAATGAATGAAAATGAAATCAAACGAGAATATCTTTTAGGAGTGAAGTCTCATGCTTTCAAAACAATAAAGAGGATGCCAAATAAGTAACAATGATTTATTAAATATGAATCTCAAGAAGATATTAATAATGAGAATTCACAAAGTGAAACGTTTTCTTATTTGTACATGACTGCCCTTTTGTGCATACTGGATATCCTAAATTCATTAAAACTACATGTATTTTACATTTTGTTACTCATACAAGTTGTGATGTTGCTCAATCTTAGTCTTTTTTCACTTTGTGGTTCCGGATGGTGAAGAATTATATTGAAGAAAGCCTTGATAAAATCTCCTCCCTAAACTACGCACATGTAAATTGTAGACATCAAGTTTAGCCATTTGAAGGGAACACGTAATATATGAAGAAATGTTAAAACAAGACCGTTCCCCTAGAAAATTAGTAGTTCCCAGTTATGGGTTGTACTCTCACCTCTTATACCTGTGCATGCACAACTGTAATGCTACATGTACATTCCGTAGTAGCAGAGTGCTTCATTTTTGAGAAACATGGACTGCCTTCTTCCTGTGAGCCTCATAATACTCATCAGTTCCATGTACTCTCTTATCCCATAGTAGTTAGTCCATTTTACTATATTTTTTATCACACTTTTTTCTCTTACTATTAATTAGTTTATGCTCTCTCTGATCGAGTACAACTTCTCATGCCTCTCGTCCTACTTTCTTGGCTTCTTCTATACTCTGTGTATTGGTAATGGTAATTCTAGCAGATAAGTTGCTTCTCGAAAAGAGTTCTACGTGAAATAGCATACCGCTAAGCTAAAATAAAGTTTGAAAAGGAGATGGACATATATTATTGAATAGGCAAGGAGGTATAATGAACAAATAATATTTGGAGGGAGCATTACAGTTCCTTTCAGACCTGTTTGAGTGAGGTTTTTTGGTACACCAGTGTTCCATATATGTTAATTGTTCGACACTTTCTTTTCAAATTTGTCTTCTATTTTTGCTTTTCAATCATGCTTTCTTAAATTCTTCTTCTTAATTATCAGGCACTGTAAGTATACAATATTGCAATCTAAGATAAGAGAGAAGGAGTAAATAGGGGCATGCAAAGTTTCATAAAAGGGAGGAGAGATGACATAACAGAGGAGAGTGGGAGGAGAACACCTCAATGTCTTAATATCTTATCATTCTTTTATATGTCTGGCTGTGTACAATTTAGATCCAAAACTACCTGTAGAAATAGCATAGCCTTTCCGGTAAAGATATAGGTTTGTCTTCTCTCTGGAAAGAAGGGAAACCCCCAACAGTGTGGATTAAGGACTTAAGGTGTATTGCATTCTTACCTATGCATTTGCAGACGAGTTCCTTAACTGTATCTCTTCTATTGGCCTGCAGTTGAGATTTATATGTTAAATTTGGCAAAATGTTCGACTATGTATCAAAGTCCCAATATGTTGGTGGCCACAGGGAGAAGTTTGCGAGGTAATTCTTTTTTTCTTGTTTTACTCTCCGAGTTTAGCCAGCCTCTGCATTTGGTAATGGGTATTGGATCACCTCTAATCTTGGATACTGTCCATGTTCTGTTCACCTTAAGGAACTTGTTATAATGCATACATGGTTTAGGCTTTCTCTTGCATGGAATGGAGTATAACTTGTAAATGTCTAATGCTTAGATGCCATTAAATTGCAACTGCATGCACCCAAGATTGAGCATAAATACATTTTCTTTCTTCACTCATGTTCCACTTTTTGGTTGCATGACGATCTAGGCTACATGGATTTGTGCTTCGTATTGAGAAGCAAGTGCTGCTATAGGCAATTTATTTAGCACTTATCCATTCTGGAAAGCAATGGATCAGTAAAAGAAAAGTGAAAGACATGCTAGCAAAGTTTTTAGAGCCTCTTCATTTTTGTAATAGGTTGACTAGAATGTTTCTTTCTCGACTCCTGTTGGTAATCATTTTTTATTTAAAATATCATCAAGACACTATTCATAGCTTGTGTACTTTTAACATATACACTTGGGTGCCTTGTAGCTCAAGATAATAATCTTATTACTCTATTAAAAAATATTGCCATATGATTGAAAGGAGCACAAAGCAAGTGCATCTGTAATTCATAGGGAAGTGCACTACTCTACCACTAACTTGGGTATATAGAGGTTCAAACAGATAATGTTTTAGGCCTCTTTGTTTAAAATCACACAGCACGAGTGAAAGCAGATTGAACATATATGTACAATTGTAAAATTTGGTAATATTCAACCCTTCCACATGGATTGTTTCTGCACATATTAAACATAGCGAACCCTTGCATTGAATCACTTAAATCTAACTTCTTCGTACAAGTTGAGGTGCTTAATACTTGAAAGGCCATGTAGCGAAAGTTAATAACTCACAGGATCCAAAAACTGGTAAAATTTGGAAAATTCAAGATTAAATTATGCAGATTTTGGTTATTTCTGGCCAGCTTAATCTTTTCTGAAGATTAGAACTATCAAACGGAGAGAGAAGAGATATAACTCTACTGAGTAGCTGACTTGCATTGGTCAAGCTATCATATCAGAGTCTCTTAGGATGGAAGCGATCACTCTGAAAAGAGCTATTGCGTCATGTTGGTATATCTTTTATTTTAGAAGCGGTTGAAAGGATGAAATGTGGTAGATGGCCAAGTATATGGGTTGCATGCTATGCTGTTAATTGTGGCGCTATTGCATTGCAATAGTGGATTGTTGACTAAGATAAAATTGTCGCGGTCAAATTGTGGTGAAAATTGCATTTCCGATATTAGCGGCACAATTGACCGATATTTGAGATGAAATTGTGGACCGATATTCCGATATTTTACCTTGGGCCTCTTTAGGACTATGTTGGCTGGGATGCTGATCCTATTGCTTGCAATTAGCTCATTTATGAACATTTTTCCTATTTTGTTTTGTGAAACTTGTTTAAGTCGATGTTTTGATTTTGAAACTATATTTTTAATTAATGCATATGATATGTTTATGTATGCATACATACATACATATATAGTATATAATTCTAGGAAATATTATATGAACCGCTATTTTTGGACCGCTATAACCGTTATTTTAGATATCGGTCCTGACCGCAATTTTGTATTTTCACTGCTCTAACGGCATAGGTTGCATGCTTAAAGATCAACACTACTTAATAATCAATGTTCAGTATGACCAGAAATTGTTCACAACCCATTGCTTGATATTGACAAATTTCAAAATTTTACCTGGTCTATATTAATTTGGATTCCATCTTTTGAAGACATTGATCAAAATGGGAAGGTGACAACCTTTTGTTAGATTATCTGCAGTGAATGCTTTTTGTCACGTCATGTGCAGGAGACTTGTCGTTGGTTTGATATGATGGCAGTTATGATCATTAAAAGCATAAAAAAAGGAACCTTTGACACGGCCTTTCTTTTCCCAGGTCATCACATCTAGATTCTGTAGTTGTGGATTAATAATATTTTTGGTGCATTAATACAAATAAATTAGCTGTTAATCTGGTGGATGTTAATCACATGATTCTTTGTTCTAATCTATTGCTATTCCAGTATACCCCAAAGCTTTAACACTTAAGCTATATGTCTATTCTTTATATATGTCTGTTCTTTTATAACCTGCTGCTGTCTCTAAGTGGTTCTATTCCAATTTATTGTATGTTATTACCTGTTACATTTTATTTTCTTCGCCTTGTGTTGCTTCTGGTATCAACTACTTCCTTACATTTATTTTGCATTTGAAGGTTGGACGATTTGGATTCTAGGTCATCATCACCTGCCTCTTCAGTTGCAATGAACAAATGTGGGTTTGAGGGGATAAGCCGTCCTGGTCGTGCACCTGCTACCTCCTCTAAATCATTTAAAAATGGAATTAGAAAGGGGTCAGAAGGACTTAAATCTATTGGTAGATCACTTGGGTTTGGGGTTTCTCGGGCTGTGTTCCCTGAAGATCTGAAGGTGTCAGAGAACAAGATCTTGGACCCTCAAGATAAATTTCTACTCACATGGAATAAATACTTTGTTGTCTCCTGTATCTTGGCCGTGTCTATAGATCCACTGTTCTTCTATCTTCCAGTCTTTGATCAATCAAAGAAGTGCCTTGGTATAGATCGAAAATTAGCCATCACAGCCACAACCCTCCGGACTGTTGTTGATGCCTTCTATCTTATTCACATGGCTCTTCAATTCCGAACTGCTTACGTTGCCCCTTCATCTCGGGTATTTGGACGGGGTGAGCTTGTGATAGATCCTGCACAAATTGCTAAGAGATACCTGCGGTGGTACTTTATCATTGATTTCCTTGCTGTGGTCCCCCTGCCCCAGGTTAGATAATGAAGTTACCTTAAACTTGATAACTAACTTGTCTGATATTTTAAAATTCAAAGAATAAAATTGTTTCATTTTAACCCCATTTCACTGCTACTATGTGAGGCCGATGCTGGACGAGTGCCATGTAGGTCCATTTGTTAGCTACCTTAAACAGGTGCGAGTGCAGTCCACTCGTTCCCTTGGTTTGGGTTTAGCTGCTGAGAGTTGAAGAAGTGGTGCTATTGGCATGTTTCAGTTCGTTGGAAACATGCCCCTCTTATGAACTTCTCAATTGTATTAGGTCATACATCTAGCACCACTGCAAATGGGTAAAGAAATGCTTCTTTGTGGATCACTGATCTTTTTATTTTTCACCAACCACAGGAGAGCCTTGTCTTTCTTTATCTACTTGGTTGCTTCTCTGAACTTGCCATCTACTTATGCTTGTAGAGGTTTTGCCTTCCGAGTTTTGATAACGAGAACATTGCATAAATGCAATTAGATCTCCAGTGTGATTTGGAGAAGATATTTATTCTTTATACTGGGGGTTTTCACTGATTAATAAAGAATATGCAGGATCGTCAAAGTTTGCTAAGTGTATAATGTTATTTTATAATTTTGCAGATTGTTGTTTGGAGATTTCTGCAGAGGTCTAATGGTTCAGATGTATTGGCTACAAAACAAGCCTTACTTATTATTGTGTTGCTTCAGTATGTTCCCAGATTTGTTCGAATCGTGCCTTTGACATCAGAACTTAAAAGGACTGCTGGTGTAATTGCTGAAACCGCATGGGCGGGTGCTGCTTACTATCTGTTGCTGTACATGCTTGCCAGTCACGTAAGCAACTGTTTAGGCCTGTTATCATAAGTTTTTTGTCAGTTAGGATTACATTAGGTGATACAATATGTATTATCGTATTAAGATGCACATGCTTATTGATGCATTATTGTACAACACTTGAGGTAACAAAGAATTAGGCTGCGTGATTGTTAGTTTATATCAATATAAACTTGAATGCATCAAAATCATAAAACTTAAACTTGAAAATTTCTATAGTAACCAACTTCACTTTAGACATAGAAATTCAACTTCAGTACTTCCACATGGTACGTTGATTCATACCCTTATGCAATTAGTTAAGGTCAATGTCGTTAACTATTTTTCTTTTTCAGATAGTTGGGGCCTTCTGGTATTTGTTGTCTGTAGAACGTAATGACACATGCTGGCAGGGAGCTTGTAAAAAAAGCAAGCATGATACGCATTTCTTATACTGTGGAAATGACCACATGAAGGGTTATGCTAGCTGGAGAAATATCAGTAGCTCTGTTTTAAAAGAGGCTTGCTCCCCAGATGGGGATAACCCACCGTTTGATTTTGGGATTTTCCAACAGGCTCTATCATCAGACATTGTTTCATCTACCAAGTTTGTTTCAAAGTATTGCTACTGCCTGTGGTGGGGGCTACAGAATTTGAGGTAATATTATATTTTCTCTTCCTTTTAAGATTTTGTTATGGTTCTTAGCAGGACTTGAGATGCATCTATTCTCATGAGACTTAGGGGCCATTTACCAAACGCTTACCCGGTAAGGGCTTGCCAAGTTATATACCTTAACAGATGAATATGGCAAGGACCAATAATCTTACCCGGTAAGAGCAAAAGAATGACTGAGAGTCTTACTCGGTAAACGGGTGATGGACGCACTCACTCTACGAGTATATTCTACCTTCTGCCTGATGCACTCACTGACGCATTTCCCTATTAGTAGGCTTTACTAGTATTCTTCAGTTACTATATTGTTGAGAGCATAAAAGGGTGTCTCTGGTCCACCAAGGCTCTCTGGTAGCGAGGGGTAGGGAGGGAAGTCTACGTATGCAGCCTTTTCATTGCATTTGGAAAGATATTATTTCAATTTGTCAATAGCAAAAAAGTTATATATATATACTTCAAATCAACTTCCTTGTGTATAAGGTAAATTTTTATAACCACCCAATCATCCCTTGATAGAAGAGGCTGGAAGATATGCTCTATTCATAAAGTGAAAACTTGCAAGTCTAATTGCGTAGCGGAAAGAAAGTTAAGAATGTGGAAAATTTTTGTTTTTGCTTGCCAGAATTTTTCTATTGGTATTGGTTGCTACTGACAATGAAATGTTCTCTATATTAGGGTACAAATCATGATGTTATTACTCCTGAAGCATCAACATGAATATCTGTTAAAATATATATTCTAATTGACGACGTTAGTTGCTAAGATTACTTTTACCTGTATTGAAACGTTGAACAATCACTGGCTGATGAGGTTTTTTCTTTTCAATGGCAGCACTCTTGGTCAGGGACTTCAAACCAGCACTTATCCTGGAGAATCTATATTTTCCATTGCGCTAGCCATATTTGGGCTCATTCTCTTTGCTCTGTTGATTGGCAATATGCAGGTTACGTCACTCACTACCACTTACCAGTTTACTTTTGAGCATGAACTAGTCTTGTCGTGTTTCATTTTTATAATTATTCTCGTCTCTTTCAAGTTCTTTCTTTTTTTTACTCCCCCATTTTCGTTGCATAAGTTAGGTGCTAGGAGTGGTGGGCAGAAAAGAGAGGATGTAATTCTTGCTTAGTCAGTTAGGTGTTCATATCGGGTCTTCATATCCATTGATGACTTCTGTTCTTGCTCCTCTATTCGTTCTTGATGTAATTGGATTTGAGGGGCATAGTTCACACCTGATTTCACAAAGTAACCGGCTGTTCACTTGTTAAAACTTCTATTATTATATAACTGTGACACTTGAGAACTTTTGAAACTACCTGATGGGCCTCACATGTTTCTTGGGGGGGGGGGGGAGGTAAGGTTTTTAATAGCTCCTAAAATGACGGAGTGGCCAAAGGAGTTTACAAACGAAAATAACTTCTTGCAGAGAAATTATCTCTAGTAACTAAATAGTAAATACCATCTTGTTCACCCATTATGAAACTGTAAAACTTGCTGCTTATTACTGTCAATTGTCAATCCCAAACACTTGCATTTGAGTTGTGATTTTAGTAGAACGGAAACGGATAGAGTTGTACTCCATTCAACTCTGAGGGTTTGCAAAATCAATTAAAGATTCATCTAAGGCCAAGTAAGTTCACTTTCTTTTTCATAATCTGCAATAAGGCCTTGCCCCCATTCCCCCAGTATACAATAACATTTAGCAGAAGACGAGGCACTGCTCAGATTGTAGCAAAATAGCAGTAGATCATATTATTCAGAACTATTGGACAGTGCTTAAAATATAAATGCTGGAATTTTTTTGTGGCTAAATTTATATTCACCCTGTAATTTTTTAATTGAATTTTCTTATACAAAATAACCATGAGAGGTGACACTGCTATGAGCTCCTTTATCATTTTTGTTTATTTCCTCAGTTACTTTTGCTTCATTAAGGCCTGTTACTGCTTTGGTGGTTCCACGATTTCAGAGTATGCATTATTATAACAATTAACTTAAAGAGAATGCACTAAAATAAGAAATTTATTTTTATACACTCCAAAACGTTACAATTTTTTTTTGGAGTATGCACTATGCTCATGCATGCCCAGCTGGAGTAGGTCCGCCTATGTATCCGTTCTGAATTCTGATTGAGGTTTTCTGATGTCAGTTCCATAATATATATTGAGATGTGATGACGGGAGTAAGTCGAAAACAGAAGATGACAGAGAATACATAGTTCCTAAGGATTTTGATTTCGACTATAAATGAGTTGTCTCTTTTTTACCATCTCAAACAAGCTCTATATGAATAATCTTTTAACATTAAATCGATTCTTTTTTGTTCAAGCAAGAACTGCAAATTTGTTGATAACCACATTGAACTATTTGAATTTGCAAAATCAAAACTGGACCTTTTTGGGAGCCTATGAAGCAGTTGGCTACCACCTCCTGACCATTGTAGAGAAGTTGGGTGGCAATGTTGTTAGTTATCTAAGCATACAACAAACATGTGACATTGGTTGATGGTGCTTGATTGTTATGTCATAAACTTTGTATTATTGGAATTTATTTGCTTAATTAGAAGATGGAAATATAAACACCATTGTAGGCATGACATGACCACCAATCTGTTTCTGATGAAGTTATATCTAAATCCGATATCTAGCACCATAAAGTTTCTGAACGGGTTAAAATTTTGTAGGATCAAAATGGATGTGATGAAGATGTTGGCAAGTGTTAGGATACCGTCTTTATGCCTTGTGTGATCATTAAAATCTTCTTTTGTCATTGATATCTAAATATAGCAAACTTGGGGAAGGGGNGGGTGGGTCGGTTTGAGTAAAATGAGTAATGGTCCAAATAGGCAACTTTTTTAAGAATGTGTTCAACGTTAACAAGCCATTTTTAAACTTTTGTGGACCCATTATAACCCAAAATCACTGAAAACGGTTGTCAAATGAGTCATTTTTGCTCTAAATTGACCCATTTTGTCATGTTTATTGATTTAACTTGGGTTGTTAAGCGTTTTTTTGCTGTAACAGACGTATCTTCAATCTCTTACTATCCGACTTGAAGAGATGAGAGTTAAGAGGCGTGACTCAGAGCAGTGGATGCATCATCGGTTACTTCCACAGGATCTCCGGGAGCGTGTAAGACGCTACGATCAGTACAAGTGGTTGGAAACTCGTGGAGTGGACGAGGAGAATTTGGTTCAGAATCTACCCAAGGATCTGAGAAGGGACATTAAGCGTCATCTTTGTCTTGGTTTGGTCAAGAGGGTAATTCATTATTATTTATCTTGGCTATTCACAGAAGATTTCATACCCTTTTTTTTTTCGTTTACCACCTCTTATAACAATCAAATACTTGAAGGATGGTCCGCCTTTTACCAACTACGACAAAACCAGCTTTATAGGATGCCAAAAATGTCCAAGTGTCCTAATAGATAAGTTTTTTTTTGATTAACCTGGATATCCAACCCGCTATGCGAGCCGACTAATCCCAGGGCGACCACTTGCTTTGCAGATAGCCCGGAGTCACCGCATTTGAATCTCCGTGGCGACAAGGAGATTTTTATTCCTTCTTGAATTTGAACCTGGGACCTCTTGGTACTTTTGACCTTTGGAGCCAAACTCAAACCAATCAGGCACCACCCTTGTGGTTCCTAATAGACTAAGTTATAGGACTTATGTTTGTAAGACCAAACAATTGTGCATCATAGGTAAATGTGTTTACAATAGGATGTTAGAACTTATTTGGGCATCCTAATTTCTAACAAGCTTTTTGGTACACTTCTTAAATAAAGTGTCCTGTTAGCTTTTTTATATGACACTTCTGCGTGGTGTCTTATGCACACATCTTATTACATGACACCTGTTTTTATAAGAAGTTATTCAAATAATGTCATGTAGAAAGCCTAATAAGACGTTTTATTTTAAATTTATCAAAAACTTGTTAGGACACCCAAAAGCGTATGTCAACTTAATGCAACACATTTACAAATGGACGCACAATTGTTTGGTCCATAAACGTAAGTTAATAAAACAGTCTATTTGGACATTTTTTGCCGCCTCTAAAGCCGATAATGTTCTAGTGCCAAATGGACATTTCAACTTCAAATGTTAAACATCTTTGAATCTTTCATTCTCATCACCATATTCTTTCTATTCACATGCTTGATATACTTGAAGTTACATACTTGCCCTTTTCATCAATGCAATTTGAATAGATGGCATTAATTTAGGTCCAAAAGGTCTATTTATTTTGTCTTTATTGAAGGATATTTTAGATATTTGGTCAATAGTCACACGTTCATTACTCCAATCGTCTTGCAGGTTCCCTTGTTCGAAAACATGGACGAGAGGTTGCTTGATGCTATTTGTGAACGACTGAAACCTTGTTTATACACCAATAATACGTACATTGTCCGAGAAGGAGACCCTGTTGACGAAATGCTCTTCATCATACGTGGTCGTCTCGAGAGTGCAACCACCGATGGCGGCAGAAGCGGTTTTTTCAACAGCGGTTTTCTTAAAGAAGGAGACTTCTGTGGTGAGGAGCTTCTAACGTGGGCCCTCGACCCTAAATCCGGCGCCAACCTGCCGTCTTCCACCAGAACTGTGAAGGCCTTGAGAGAGGTGGAGGCATTTGCGTTACCCGCCGACGAATTGAAATTTGTTGCCGGTCAGTTCCGGCGTCTTCACAGTCGACAGGTACAACACACTTTCCGATTTTACTCACAGCAGTGGCGGACATGGGCGGCATGCTTCATTCAGGCGGCCTGGCGGAGATATTCCAAGAGGAAGATTTTGGAGCAGCGGAGGAAGGAGGAAGAGGAGGAGGCGGAGTTAGCAGCACGCAACAACGCAGGCAGCGGCGGCAGTGGTGGTGGAGCTTCTTACAGCCTCGGGGCAACTTTCTTGGCATCACGATTTGCCGCCAACGCTCTGCGTGGCGTCCATCGAAACCGGAACCTGAAGAGTGCTAGGGAGTTGATGAAACTGCAAAAGCCTCCGGAACCAGATTTCACTGCTGATGCTGATTAGATGGAAAAGCAGATCATAATATATATTGCATCGTGTGGTTGTACATTAACAAGAATTATACGTAGACTTGGAATGCTTTTATGAGTTGTAAGGTACAACTACTCAATGCATCTAAGAAGCTGAAGGCCATATATGTAGTTTTGTCAGTTAATGGTACAAAATCTGGTAACAGTTTTTATAGGGTGATTTAAAGATACTTATTTTGGTTATTTATTTTATTTCAAAATAATTAATTATTAATTTATTTTCAGAAATTGTTTATATTGTAGTCTCGTATCGATTAGACTTTGACCATTTCTCCAATATATACACTGTAACCTCCCTTTTCTGCTTAAAAAAAACAGCCAATGTCACGTTGACACTTGGTATATAATGATCGGGTCCGTTGCTTTTCTTTTGTATTTACTTTTGTTTTGTTTTATTAGCGATCCGATTGTCATACATCACCACTACATACAGGCTAACAACCGTTAAGAAATTCTACTTAAAGGACATTTTTGTCTTTTTATCTAACGTTAGGTTGTGACCTAGGAACTTAAAAGTAGAGTCCAGCATGAAGCTTATTGGGTTGTCTTAGGGTGCGTTTGATACACTGGACATGACAAAACATGACAGGGATTTCTATCTCATGTTTGGCATGAATTTTATGTGGAACAGAGTAAAACAAAGTGGGACAGGCCTGTTTCATCCCTACCCCATAGAACATGGTGGAACAAGGTGGAACAGACTTATATTTTACCAATATGACCTCAAAATAAAACTTAATTCTATTCTAAAACATCAAATAAGTCTTTTTTTTTTACATTTTATTCATTCTTTAAATTTTATTTGTTGAATTTTATGTTTCTTAAACTTTCATTTTACTGTCATCAAAATATTATTTTCATACGGTTTTTATATTTTTATTAATTTATTTAATTTATTATATATTAATAATAAAAAATAATGTAGAAAAGAGATAAAAATAAAAATAGAAAACTACATAAACTTTTTATTTGGTGTCAATTTAATTATTTTGAAGAAAACTTTAAATGATACATTTTGTTATAAAAAATAATTATTCTATTATAATTTAATAAATTACATAAATTAATTAAAATAAACAACTTATCAGGGATAAATTGATCATTTTACTTGCTCTAATATGTCCAGTTTTATCTTACCAAATGTTATATACTTTGTTTTGTTTGTATGAAATTTGAGAGGGTTTCGAGAGATAATATATAAGTATAAGTATAACCGTGTTACACCTAGAAACGCCCTCTAAATTATTGGTTTCCTAGTTATAGAATTACTAGCAATATAATCACGTAATGCTGAGGGATACATCTTAATTTTGAAGTGGAATATTCGAATCCATTATGATAAAATTGGTTTTATAGGACGCCTAAAATGTCTAAGCGTCTTAATAAGATATTTTATAGGACTTCAGTTTATAGGACCAAATCAAAAAACGTCATATCCAAAAGTGTTGCAATAGTTCATAGGAGATTTGTGCTTATATGACACTTTTTTCAAATAATGTCGTATAAAATAACTAATACGACACTTTAATTTTAAAAAATGTTCTATAAATATATAAATAGGACACTTTTATTTTAAAATCTTTCTAAAAAACTTGTTGAAACGCTTAAAAACATCTTATAAGACAATTGTAACACTTTTAGGTATGACATTTTTTTATTTGGTCCTATAAACTTATGTCATATAAAGTATTCTATTATGACACTTAGACATCCTAAGTGTCATTGGTTCATTTGATTCATTGGCCAGATATCTATACTATATTATAAAACATTTGATAAGAACTCTTAAAAACCATTTTTATGCATGAAGTATTGTTTATTGATACATATTACTTAAAATTTAAGATTACAAATAAATTGTGCGTAAGTACAACTTATTAAAACTCCATTTTGAATTCATATAACTAACTATAGATAAACACAATCAAATACAAGATAAACATCTCATTTTAAATATACAAAATCTAAAATATAATTAAGATAATCATTGAGTTCTAATATAATCATTATCTTTAGAAACTTTTTATTGTTAAACCAAAAATAAATTACTTCACTATTTGATCTAAATTAAATTATAATAAAAATTGAATTAAATAAATTGTAAAAAAACAAGAACCTTTAAATAATAACGATATACTTTTTCAAACTTTTATTGTGTCTTCAAATTTATTTTTTATAAAAGTAAAAACATTATATTTCTCAAAACCACCCAAACCGTATTATATCAACTGATACAAAAAATAAAACGAAATATTAAAATGAAGATGTATCTCACTGCATTGTACAAGTACCCTTATAGTTTTAAAAATAGAATCGCTAGTTTTCAAACCCATAATAGTTACTGTCTATACTTTTAAATGTCGGCATATGCATTAGTGATTTGTACTTTTTTGCAACTTTTAATAAAAAAAAACACAATCTAAATTTTACGTTTGAATAAAATCAAAAGTAATATCATCCGTAAAAAATTACTCGAACATTTATATACATAATCGTATATGATCGAGTCAATTGACGGTAAAATTATATTGAAAGTGAGTTCTTAGTTTTTTTTTTCTTTTCAAATCTCTCACCGGCAAGAAAGATTTGCTATCGGTAGATAGATGTTTGTTCTGTCAAAAACCAACTTTCCACCAAGTAATTGGCAGCTTCTAGTGGTGCTCTTTCGATCTACTTTGGATCCTGCATAGTCATAATTTGAATAGTAGATTAGTTCAAAACCTGAGTCTTTGGGATACCAAAGACGCATGTGTAAGGTATCTTTTAGGTACCTAAAGTTTCGTTTAATCGCAACCAAATGCGATTCATTTGGATTGGCTTGATAACGAGCACATAGATACGTAGCGAAGATAATATCGGGTCTGCTAGCAGTGAAATAAAGAAGGGACTCGATCATTCATCGATAATTCGTGACATTGACCGATTTAGGATGGTGGGATATCTGTTGTCCACGTCTTCAAGAAAAGCATCATACAACCTTTCTACAAGGCAAAGTTACTAGGGTTAAACTCTGGTGGTTTGGATCTAGAACCATTATCATATGATCCAACAAAAGGATTTGGAGAGATGTGCCGGGATTAGCAGAGGAAGATGATGTCATTACAGATCAAGTTTATTAAATTAAACTAATCTACTCTGATACCACTTGTTAGTTCCGAATAAGAACGACAAACATACAAATAATTATAGAAGGGGGGTTGAATATAATTACACAACTTTTCACTTAATTTTAATTCTTATTGATATGAATATCAAGAATTACACAAAGAAAACAAGATTGTTGTGGAAAACAAAAGATTAAAATCTGTTCTAACAATCTTACACTTAGAAAGTCAAAGACCTTCCAGTCTAGTGGTAAAGGCTTGGGCATGGCATAATCATGAACCCGAGTTCGAGCCCTGGGAGGGGAGTGTTGGCGACATGTAAGTGGGGCCATGTTTAGCCTCCAAATTTGCCGGGGATTAGTCGGGCTTTGGCCCGGACACCCTTACAAAAAAAAAATCTTACACTTAGAAAACAAGAACACAACTTAAACACAAAGAAAAACTATGTTGATTATCCTTAATTAATTAATTTATTTTCTTTTAATTTTAATTATGGGTTAAATAATTTGGTGATTCACATAAATGTTTCCACATTCTCGTAAAACAGGGGGTATTTTTGTTTGAACCTTCACACCCCTCTCTCTCTCTCTCTCT
>NW_020200570.1:175416-202349 GCF_001531365.2 Cynara cardunculus var. scolymus | reverse complement strand
ATTCCTACACCCTATACAACCCTCATCTCAACCATTCAATTTTTAATCAATTAATTGTTTCCTAATATAAAGTATTAATCATAATTAATGAACTTTATTCATATTCCATAAATATTCAAATCATAATAAATGAACTCCCATCATTTCTATAATTAATTGGGTTGTAAGGGTTGTACAAATGCACAAGATTGTAAAAGAAATATACCCTATATATATATATGGGCTAATTCAAATGTTAACCAAAATTATTGTGTTAACTTTGTTAACCAATTTTGACCATTGATTCTTACAATAAACGGTTGTGATTAATCATGATAAAAAATTAATTTTTTAAATTTATAATTTCAAAAAACATATGTGAACAAAGGGGAAAAGGGTATTTATGTAATTTTTTTATGTAACTCCCATATCATTAATTGGGAGTTACAAAATCAAAAAATCTCATTCTTTTTGTTAATGTAAGAACCATATGAACAACATGTGAACCGTATGAACATCTTATGTATATTCAGGAGCCAACTTTGTTGTATGTACATGAACACGTATGAACCAAGACATATAGGGTTGTGTGTTTTTATACGTGCTCACATGTCTTCACATGTTCCGTGTGTGTGTTTTTGTATGAATTCATATGAACATTTAGTGACTTGAATAGACATGAACACTTATGAATCACGGCATCCAAGGCTGTGTGATTTCTGATGTGTTCATATGTCTTCATATGTCTGTGTGTGTTTTTATGTCTTCATATGAACATCTAATGCACTGTGTGTTAACTTCATATGTCTTCACCTGTAAACTGATTGAATATCTCAACAGATCCAGCTCCTGAATATATAGAAGTTGTTCAACAAGTCAGTTGCAGTCACCTTTTTTGCAAGATAAGTGAGAACTGTTGATTAAAACGAATGCAATATCATATTAATTCGTTACCAATATAAACGATTTGATCATTGTCTTCATTTCCGGAACTCGAAGTCCGATTGTCATCGTAAACCATTTTAACCTATCATTCCCATTGTTGTCGAATGAGTTTATCCATATTAGCTTGGACGATATCGAAAACTTTACTATCGGAAATCCTTTAACAATCACAAATTCAATAACATTATCTATACTATCTTATAAAGCAAATTTAACAAAAGTCTTAAAGTCTTAAAAATACTAAATGACCAAGATACCCTTTATATCACTTTTTTACTTTTTCACCCCCTCCTCTCCTCACATACACTCACCCTCTTACAACCAATTTTTTTAAAATTATAATTTTAAATTTACAATTTATATCCCTATAATTAGTTAATTAATTTACTTTACGTCCTTTACTTTTAAATGTTTCATTTTAAACATTTATCAAATTAATATACATAATCGTATATCAGTTAAAACATGTTTAAAAAATACATTTTTATTTTAACAAGTTACACCATTATAATCGTCTCGTTAATACCTTCGAAATAAGTCCAATATAAAATAGTTTTTGACTTAGTTATATTATTATATATTATATATACTGTTGAAAAAATATTTTTAATATTTACGATTTATACTTTTATAGTTATTTATTTATATATATATATATATTATATATTTTGGGGTTAGGCTGTCCAATATAATATATTATGAATTAATATGTTCTTGGGTTTTTTTGAAATATATATATATATATATACATGTATTAATTCAACCTTAATATGAGTTTCTAGACAAGAAAGAGGGTAAGCAGTTGAAATTTCATTTTAAAACCCATTTTTTTTGTCTTTTCATGGCTTATGATCTGTCAAATTTGTAGTTTTCTTTATTGGTTTTGAGTGTTTATCTTAAAAACTCAAGTTTCTTGGTTCTTTGCTCATGGTGTAAATCGAACACATTTGTGGAGTCGTTTAAATATGTTGGATTTTAAATATATTGGATTTTAAACTGTTATACAATTTTTTTCATCGATAGTCTGTAATTTGAACCATAACTCTTATTTATTCAAATTGTATTAATATGTAAAGACCAATTGTAACATATATCATCGTTAAATCTTATCTTATAAAACCAGTGGAACTTCAAAATCGTTAAAATTCATGGCTCCCGCCGTATTGCGCGGGTACACATCTAGTAGATAGATAAATCAAATTTAAAAAACAATCACAAACTGAAAAACAACATCAATATTAAATCATCATTAATTATGGGATTTTAAGATTTTGTAACTCACAATTAATGATATGAGAGTTACACAAAATGGTAAAATTACTTAATTATCCTTGTCATTAACATATGAAATGTATTTGAACCTAAAAAAAAAATTGATTTTCATTTGTTAAGCTTAATAAACAAAGTTAACACAATAATCTTGGTTAACATTTGAACCAAGCGCACACTCTCTCTCTCTCTCTGTGTATAATATCAGATTGGCTGGAACGGTGAGCATCGTTCCCATCCCTGTTAAGATCGAAAAATCCTCGCCCCATCCCCGTTAAGATACTCCTGAACCCGATCCAAATTGTTCGGTTTTCGATTTTTGCAGTTGTTTTTTTTTTTTGGCATCCCTAGAAACCCTCCACCAATGTCAAAATGGCGATGTTATCCTTGAAGAATAGAGGGAGACGTTTATGCTTAATTCTTATGAAGTCGACCCCTTCTGACCTTATCTTTCTTATTGACTACTAGTCCTTCTCCCCTCCTATATATACACAACAGTTGCTTACATTGGGAAAATGGCAGCATTCATTAGAGTAGCGTCCACTTCTTCTCCCACTCTTCTCGCTTCAACTTCTTCATCTTTCTCAATTTTCACCAAATTGAGATCTATACCCCATCTGGGTTTTTCATTTTCAGTCAATACTGCTGCTACTTCTGGAAATCGGTTGTTGTTTTGTTCCCGAAGAGGGAAACGTATGGCTCACACAATTACTAAGGCCACTCTTGGCCTTACTCATCCTGTTGAAATCGAATCCCCCAAGGTCTCACTTTCGAATTTGATAATTTTCTCGACTTATATAATGGGTCTTGATTGTATATCATGGCCCCTAAAGTGTTCGACTAATTGCTTACTGTTTTAGCCGGTGACTCGCTATCTAACAAAACAAGCAATACACATACACGCTATGTTAATTTGATAATCTTGGCTGATTTTAGTTATTGAGATCATATCATGGCATTCGAAATCTAGGATGACTTGACTTGAGATACACATTGTTGTCCATCTGGTAATTCAAATGCCCGACCCTTGCTTATGTAGAAGTGGACATGCTAGTGTGTCTATGGCTGCTTTGAATAAGATGGCTGAAATCGATTTTGTTTGTACTTATTTGCTAAAATCTAAATCCAAAATATCGGTCTTTTAGATTGGTGATGGCTTGTATGGTTTCTTATATTCGTGAATTTGATGATTGTATCATATAAAAGGAAGATTGTGCGGATTTTGTTATCACTTTAAATTATCTCCTTGCTATAAGTATGTGCACTTAAATGTATTTTGTGGGTGTTCATATTTGTTAACTGTATTAATTGTGTTGTTTGTTTTTATGTCAATGACTCAATGAGAGGTGCACAATAGGCCTGACACCTGAGGTTCAGCCTGGTCAAAGACTGGATTTGCTAGGACTGGTCCGGTCAGAGTGTAGCCTGATGGGCACTGTTTCCTCTTGTCTAAAGCAACACTTTGATCCTAAGATTGGCCTGTTGAAAGCACACCCTGCGAGGAAAACCCCTTCCATTCATACTAACATTTATATACAAGTAGGAGCAATGTATGGTAATTCTTTTTGTAAGATACAGAAGAGAGAATACAAGAAAAACATCTCATTTCATGTATTTGACTTCAGTTGAAGCTGTAGCTTGGTTTCATAAAGGATCCAAAACAAGTGCAAAGCCCTTAAAAAGAGTTTGATTTGTTGCTGGAGATTTAGCTGAGACTTCTTGAACTTTGTAAGCAACATTTGGAAATGAGTAAGACAATGTTATTGTAGTGAGAGAGACCCTAAAGTTGTTTAGGTTTAGAGAGAGATTATGAGTGTCTGTTGTTTGAGGCCTGGAGAGAAAGAGAGTAGTATGTTCTATGTAGAAGGCACTGTGAAGGAATGGTCAATGGATTGACCTGCCATTAGTGTATACATAATACATGTGATGATGATTGTTAAAGAGACTAAACAAAGTTAGGAAAAGGAAAAATCTTGGGACTACTGGACTAGGCAGTTACCCTTTTCCTCCAGTAGCCCTGTCTGGCCCACCTGGTTGACCAAGAAGATCAGTCCTGGCCTAATTGCACAAAAGCCCGTTAAGGCTAGCCTGTTCTGAAAGGCTGGGTCTTTTCTGCATCTCATCTGCATATCAAAGTTCATGCTTTACTATGAGATTACTTTAATATCCTTTTTTTGTTGTATAACACATCATCTTCACTTCTCTTGAATTGGGTTTTGTATAAGTAGCACTTTGAATGTGTTTATACACTAAAATATGTGCTTGCAGTTTATGTGCTGTCCAGAGTGTTTGGTATTGGATTTTGTATCATTGAGGTCTAAGTCTAATATGTTTTATTGTAAAATGGAATGTGATATTGAAGCCTATAATAAGTCGTATTGCAGTATTGCTATCACTTTTACATGCCTATGTGATACATTGTTGGTATTCATTTTATATTTATTTATCTAAAATGGATCCTTTTTTGGTGCTCTATTCACCCCATAGTTGCAGCCCCAAGAGTTCCGTATAGTGTAAAAGGCTTCAATTTTCATAAATTTACCACTCAATCTCGTGGACTTTTGTATGCAGGGAGTGTGTTCTCTGTCTAAAATTTTCTACTCACAAGGGTTAGATTACGCTGAATATAAAACGTAGGGATCAAAGAAATGACCTGAAATTGAATCTTTTGCATCCAACGTTAAAAATGTTACCATTATAATTATTTGGTTTGTGGTTTTTATTGGTTAACTCCGGATGGCATCTGTGATGCTGTAACTGTTGTAGAGTTACCTGGATTTATGTATACATGGAATCATTTATAATGGCAGAAAGACTGAATCTTTGTTCTCTGTTATTAAATTATGAAGATATCTTTTGCTGCAAAAGATATCAATTTGATGGAATGGAAAGGAGATATTCTTGCAATTGGTGTCACAGAGAAAGACATGATAAAAGATGAGAACTCAAAATTTCAAAATGCTGTCCTGAAGATGCTAGATTCTCAATTGAACGGGTTATTATCTGAAGTATCTACCGAGGAAGATTTTACTGGGAGGGCTGGACAGTCGACTGTTCTGAGGCTTTCTGGTCTTGGCACCAAACGAGTCAGCTTGGTTGGGCTTGGAAAAGGCCCCACAGGTTCATCTACTTGTGCTTATCGCAGTCTTGGTGAGTCTGTTGCCTCAGCCGCAAAGGCTTCTCAGGCTAACAATGTTGCCGTTGCACTTGCTTCTTCAGAAGGCCTAACCCCTGAATTGAAGCTGACCACAGCTTCAGCAATAGCAACAGGTACATTTTTGTTCTTTATGCTATTAATGTGGTGGTATAGCATGATTTCTTAGATGGGTTTGAACTTAATAATTAAAGTTGTATTATGAAACTTCAATTCTTGAAAGTTTGAATATTGTGTTTTGGATTGTGATAGGTGCATTGCTGGGGACTTATGAAGATAATAGATTTAAGTCAGAGTCTAAGAAGCTGGCACTCAAGTCTGTTGACTTTCTTGGTCTTGGAACTGGACCCGAGTTAGAAAAGAAACTCAAGTACACAGAGGATATTTGTGCAGGGGTGATTTTGGGGAAAGAGCTTGTAAATGCACCTCCCAATGTGCTTACCCCTGGTTTGTTATCCTTTTCTTTTCTCACCTTCCCTCAGTTTTTACGTCGTTGAGTTAGACATTAATCATATGGCATTTTAAAGTGTTGTTTTGGCTTCTTGTTTCGTTTCTAATAATCTGCGCAATCCTTTCTAAATTATTTCTGTTTGTGGTTATAGAGGTACTAGCGAACGAGGCTAAAAAGATTGCTTCAACATATAGTGATGTTTTTACGGCATCAATTTTGGATACAGAGCAATGCAAGGAACTGAAAATGGGTTCCTATCTTGGTGTTGCTGCTGCTTCTGCAAATCCTCCTAAATTTATCCATTTATGTTATAAACCACCAAGCGGATCCGTAAAAACCAAGCTGGCATTAGTGGGGAAGGGATTGACTTTTGACAGGTAATTATTTTACTCATAAATGAGAAAACATGGGTATAATTTTGGTATCTTTCCCCCTCGATTCTCATTAACTCCTATGTGGCAGCAAAATAAGAAGTTGTGGTGAGTTTTACAGGTTAAAATTGAATTTATTGCTATTTTTCTTATGACATACTCCCTTGGTCCCAAAATAAGTGTCCATATTTCTATTTTAGCTTGTTCCAAAATAAGTGTCAACTTCAAGAGCAAGTGTTGACTTTCCAATTGTATCCTTAATTATGAGATGAGAAGTTCTTTACTCACTTATCATTAAAGGGTAAAAATGTCATTTACTTAACTAAAAAGTATAATGATCACACATATCTAAAACTGTGTGCCTTTTTTCATCTTTGACATTTATTTTGGGATAGTAGGAGTAGTAAGTTATAAGAACATAGACTCGCATTACTTAGCATCTCTTGTTAGGACAATTGTCAAATTGTAGTACTCACAATTTGATTCTTGAAGCAAACGGTATGAATCTTGTGTCAATCACCATGGTGTTACCGAAGGAATTATGTCATATTATATCACTCCATATAATTACCCCAACTCTCTTACCTTTTATTTCTAACAACTTGAATAAAAAAGGTTTTAATTTATATTTATTGTAGCCATATCGAACTAATGGGACAAGGCCCTGTTCTCGATTCAGAGTTCACCATTAACTTGTTTAGCGATTTTTGCTCAATTCAGGAATTAACAACTATGTCTGTTATGCCTTTGTCTTTTTTACAGTTATCATGTTTATCATTATACGATTATTGATAAATATCTATCACTTGTTGGTTATTATAATATATACATTTTTAATTTCTTGTAGTGGTGGTTACAACATTAAGACTGGACCTGGTTGTCTAATAGAGCTCATGAAGTTTGACATGGGAGGCTCGGCAGCAGTTTTAGGTGCTGCAAAAGCTCTAGGTCAAATTAAACCAGCAGGAGTCGAGGTAAGACTTTGTTAAATTGACGGTTCAAATATTGTAACGATCTGGTTTTCAGTTTCTTGACCTTTGAAGCAAATCAATGTACAGATTTATATATTTATTTATTTGTAAGAATTATAGTATATCCATACATACACCTATACATACATATATACATACATACATACATTCACTACATGCATATATGTATGCATGTATGTGCATATACATAAAATATACTAAATTTAATATATTATTTTTAATAACATTGTGTACTGATGCTAATGGAACAACATACATAACACTTAATTAATCTCTTAAGTTATATATGAAATGTAGAAGTCTCAAAGACATAAGCAGTAGTTGAATGGAAAATTATTATTGGAGTTTGAAATTGAATGGAAGTTATTGTCTAGACGCAAATAGTGTTAAATTGATTGGAAGTATGTAGTTGAGATTGAGACCATCAAATCAGTAAACCACCTCGGTTTTAGTTGGTTGGCAGTCCCAGTTTCATGAGATTGAAAATCTTGTTTTGATCCCATGGAACCACAGAAAACCGATGGAAACAGACCATATTCAGCACATGATTTTGCTATGCTTTTAAAGTCGTTGTGTCTTGGTTTTCTGATGCACCCTTGTTTCCTATTAGCTCCTATGGTTAACAGTTTATTTTAATATGTGAATTTCTAAAAGTAATCAAAAAAGCGGTATCTTTATGTACCCTATGATATATATTTGGCTTTTGGATATTGGCATTGCAGGTCCATTTTATTGTGGCAGCTTGTGAGAACATGATAAGTGGAACAGGTATGAGGCCTGGAGACATATTAACTGCCTCAAATGGGAAGACAATTGAGGTACTTCTTCTTCATCTTGTTTATATAAACTCTCGAACATATTCAATAATCGAGCAATCCAAGGGTCAAGGTGAGCCCTGGCCCCTTGACTTTGATAAGTGACTAATTGGCCCTTTTAAGTTCAATTAAATACATAATTGGGCTCATGTAAAAGCTTGAACTTAATTAGTAGCCATACCAATACTTCCCTTTGGATATTCTATAAAAATTGGAACATTTTCTTTTTCCTAAAGATTCCAAGTTAAAATCACTTTGTTGCCCACTATGGTCATTAAATAAATTAATGTTACTCATTTGGATTCACAAGATTTTGTTGTATATCTTTATTAAAGGTTATTGTTGATATTTGACGAGTAGTCAAACATTATACATGGATGATGTGTCAAGTCAAACCCTCAATGTTCATGGGGCACAAGGAGTACACAAATTGCTTCTTTTTTAAGTTCAATTTTGTAAAAGATTGTTATAGAACAAGGAATACTAACAAAAAAAGAAGAGAGACTGTAAATATAGACGTGCAGGGTTCTGATGATAAATTCGAAATTTGCTTTTCTTTTTATTTGCGAATCCATCTCTGGCTTTCTGCATTAGTTTAACACAATTAATGAATGGTGTCCTGTGGTTTATGGTTCAATTATTTTCTTGTATAGCATTTGTAATATTTACAGTACCCAACCATGAATTTTTTCGAGCTTCGTCCAAAAAATAACGAGCTCTTTTTTGTACATTGAATTTTTATTCCACTTGATATAAAATTGGAGTCAATTTGAACCTAAATTTTTTTGGTGTAGTTTTGTACAATAGTCCATTGAGAACTAATGTTTCTACTCATTTGATTTCGTCCCTTAACAGTTGGGTGGTGGCATTATGGCTTAAACTGTCAGCATATTGACCAACTATCCAATTTTCATGAAATTTATTACACTTGACTCCTTGTTTTTTGGTTTTCGATTCCTTGATCATATAATTAGAGCATAGATCAGCTTGGAGATATATATATATATATATATATATATATATATATATATATATATATATAGGGTTGGGTTCCAGTGAGAATGGAAGTTATGATGAGAAGGGTAAGAAGGGATCTCCACACTTGGATAAATCCTAATTGAAGATCAACACTTATGAGATGCACCGAGATGCATCAGATCAATTCCTGTGAGAAGCACAATTCATGGTGAGGTTAAAAGTGATCAAGAGTCCAAATCCCTTCTTAAACTTCTCACTTTAACTCTTATTCTCACGCTATCCTTTGTGTGTATATATATATATACACACACACACTCGGGTTTAGGGGAAAACCACAAAAAATTGGAAAACTGAGGAACACTTTCTGTAGCACATATGCATAAAAGTAATTTAAAATGCTTCCTGGTTTCTTGTGAAACTAAATCAATATCATCAATTTCTGTAGCCATGGCAATGTGCAAACAAACGATTGTGAGCTTGAGAACTTTCCAGAACGGAAATGTTGCAATTATGGAGGTGGTGGCTCTTTGTTTGTTGTTTTTGCATCGAATTATAGACGTTTCTA
Source organism: Cynara cardunculus var. scolymus (assembly GCF_001531365.2). Classification (NCBI taxonomy): domain Eukaryota; kingdom Viridiplantae; phylum Streptophyta; class Magnoliopsida; order Asterales; family Asteraceae; genus Cynara; species Cynara cardunculus. Next base: position 192,830 of record NW_020200570.1, on the reverse strand, counting down.
CTTATTGCGACTTTGCAAGTACCATGATCTGTGTATGTATATATATATATATATATATATATATACTAGAAGGGTACTCGTGCAATGCATCGAGACACATTTCCATTTCATTTTATTTTTTTATCTATGTCGATATAATACGATTTTATGTGGTTTTGAGAAAACGATAATGTTTTTATTTTTGAATAAAATATAAATTTGAAAATATCATATAAAATTTGCAAAAAATATATCAATATTAGTATCAAATTATCTAATTAAAAGTTCTTGTTTGTTTATTTTCTTTTAATTCAAATTTTTTATTATAATTTAATTTAATGTAACGAAATAACTTAATTTAGGATTAATTATATTTTTTTATAAAAATAATAATTAAGTATTCTGTTAGAACCCAATAATTATCCTAATTATATTTTAGATTTTTTATATTTTAAAATGAGATGTTTATCTGCTGTTAGTTACACGAATTCAAACATAGAGCTTTAATAAGTTGTACTTATGCACAACTTACTTATAATCATGAATTTTAAGTAATATGCATTAATAGACAGTACTTTATGCAAAAAAAATGTTTTTAAGAGTTCTTGTCAAATGCTTTATAATATAGTATATATATATATATATATACTTATTAGGAACCTACCACCCTTTTTGTGAGTATTCTTGATGAATAACCTGATAAAAAATCCATGATGAATGTCGTTACAAATATTCATCATGAATACTCACAAAATTGGTGGTTCATGGGTGTCTAGAATACTGAAGGTTCCTAAATGAGCCTTCCCCTTCTCTCTCTCTCTCTATATATATATGAAGTTCTCATTTCTACACCAATCAAAAAGCATGTAAGAACTATAAAAACACGAAAATAAGAAGTTAGGAAATATGCATAAGTAAAGATTTGCAGCCTTGTTTAGATACGTTCTTAAGTTAATTACTGATTGTGCTCTGGATCCTTCCCTTCATTGTTTCAGGTTAACAACACCGATGCAGAAGGTAGACTTACACTTGCTGATGCTTTAGTATATGCTTGTAACCAAGGCGTAGATAAGGTATCTCTTCTTTTCATTCAATGGCGGCATTTCTTAACGTTACTTTCAGGCTGTGTTTTTGTTCATAAAATATACTCCCTCCGTCCTAAAATAAATGTGCACAATAAAAAACACAGTTTAAGGAATTAGTAATTTTTACACTTTTTAATTAACTGAATGACAATTTTATCCTTAATGATAGAGTCAAACCCCTCTCTCTTTCTCATCAACTCTTAAATATTTGCGTATTATAATCAAGGGTGAATTTGGAAATTTAGCAAATTATAACTGGCTGTTTTTGAAAATGTCCCTTATTTTGGGAAAAATTTAAATAGAAACATAGACGCTTATTTTGGGACGTAAGGAGTATTTTTTATGATTTTTGCATCGCATAAAATCATTGTTTAGGTCACTTTAATCATGTTTGAGAACCGTCTCATGCGGTATTTAATATTTTTTGCAGATAGTTGATTTGGCAACTTTGACTGGGGCCTGTATAGTTGCGCTTGGCCCTTCAATTGCAGGTAACATGTTATAAAGACGTATCCTTGTGTCGGTTGCTTCTCTGTGACCGAAAAGCCATGGAAGTGGTTTCTTTGCAAGTACGCAAGGGAAAGGCTGTAAAAAGACTTCCCTGCCCAATCATTGCAAAAGACACAGAGCCTTGGTGCACCAGGGTGCGCCTTTTAATACTACAATCATTTGAATTACATGGTGTTTAGCAAAAAGGGTATGGCACAACCCTTTGGAGCCGCTTCATCGTACGGGTCCCACGACCATCATCTGGAGGTAAATTGTGTCCCCCCAGGAGTAGGTGGGTTTCGATAGAGTCAAACCTCAAACCTCCCCAGTCGTTCTGCAGGGATGTCGACCTTCTTACCTGCTATGCTAAAAGCTGTAGGGACATTACGTAGCATCTGTGAGAATTACATTTCAAATTTTGAATGGGAACAGGAGCTTGTTTAACTCAGTACTTGAACTAAGTCTGCTTGGAACTGGGATTCATGGGTGTACAAGATTTGTTTTCGACACATTCAAGATTTATAACATCAAAAGGGTAGATATGTCATTTCTGGAGTCCTTTAATAAGGCCAGATTCAACCCTTGGGGGTAGCTCAACATGACAAAGTTGGGTTTCCTCCCCATTGGTCAACAGTTCGAGTTCCATTAGGGATAGTGAGGTTTTCCTGGCATTAGTTAACTATAGGGCCCCATAGGATTAATCGAGGTCTGTGAAAGCTGGTCCATACACCCACAATTATCAAAATGAGAAAAAGAATGCCAAATCGTTCCCTTGAAAATTGCACTTTTAACGGGTCACATGATCGGCAAATAATTGAGATCAATTATGAAACTGTTTCAACTTTGAATATTTGTTCCCAGATCAATAATTAGTAGTAAAGAACTGAGATTTCTTTAACTGTACTGTACACATGCTCTGTGTACTGCTTTTTCCACAGTAAAATATCTGCATTGATGTTGGTTTTTTCAGGCATCTTCACACCCAGCGATGACCTAGCAAAAGAGGTGGTTGCCGCCTCAGAAGTTGCCGGAGAAAAACTTTGGAGGTTGCCAATGGAGGAGAGCTACTGGGAATCCATGAAATCAGGAGTTGCCGATATGGTGAATACCGGTGGCCGCCAGGGTGGCTCTATTACTGCAGCCCTTTTCTTGAAGCAGGTATCCTTTTTGCCCATTTCAATATAATTCCTATTTAGTGTAATAATGAGTTTTTTCTCCTCAATCGATGTAACAAAGTTTCAAACTTATTTATTTTGTACATATTTTGACCGTTGACCTGCTAATCTTGTAACATTTGATGATGATGTGAACACTGGTTTATGAAAGGGCTAAAGTGGATGATAAATTTGACTTCATGTCATCGAATTTTAAAAGATCAGCTGGTTACTGTTAAAATGGGTAAAAACTATGAATTTTAAAAACTTCGTTACATTGATTTGAGATTAAAAAAATCTTCGTTATTACCAAATAGGAACCAAGGCAAACCTCGTTGCATATTTTTCAACGATAGACGGCATTTTTGTAGCTTTTTTCTTTGATTATTTTTAATATAGCCTACCCTGCTCCATTTCAGTTTGTTGATGAAAACGTTCAATGGTTACATATCGACATGGCTGGTCCTGTCTGGAACGACAAGAAGAAAACTGCAACAGGGTTCGCCATTCCTACTTTGGTTGAATGGGTTGTGGCCAACTCCTCTTAAAACTTAGTTATCTGTCCTTGGGACACACAGTTTACCTCTTCCATAATGATTGTGGGACCGGTACAGTAGGGACGTTGTAGAGGGTGGTGTCATACCCTTTTTGCAGAATGAAAAACAGTCTTGAAATGTTTCAACAAGATTAAAATATGGGGATTCTTGAAATGACTTTGTTATATCAAGGGGGAAAATAGAACTTTTGGTCAAGATTTGCAATTTTCAGTGTTTTAAACCTCAGGGTGTTTTTTTTGTAGTTTTAGGTAAATAAACTTGTATGAAGGTCATTTCTACAAACAAATTTTCTAAGCGCCGTTTGCCAAACACTTATTCAGTAAGCGTTTATCTAGTAAAATTTAACACTATCAATTACCTACCGGGTAAGATTTTAGTCTATTAAAACGATATCGTATGCAACAATTTATCTGATAAGCACTTACCATGTGGTAAGAGTCCTCATCCTCACTTATCGGGTAAGACTCTTGGTTTATGTCTCGCTCTTATCGGGTAAGATTATTGGTCCTTATTATATTCATTCGATAAGGTAATGTAACTTAGTAAGCACTTACTTAGATAAGCGTTTAGTAAACGGGCACTTGGTGTTTTTTTCAAGATTTTATAGAAAGATGGTGTTTTTCCACTAGAGGGACATGTCACTAAAGGTTATGATCTATTTTCCACTAGAGGGACATGTCACTAAATTACTTTTTATTAATTGATTTTACAAAACGAGTGTTTTTAACTTTTTTTTAAATATTATTACAACCACAATGGTGGTATCTGATTGGTTTGAGCTTGACTCCAAAAATCAAAAGCACCAGAAGATCTCAGGTTTAAATCCAAGGAGGAATAAAAATCTTCTTGTGGCCATGGAGGTTCAAATGCGGTGATTTCGGGTTATCTGCAAAGCAGGTGGTCGCCTTGGACTTAGTCGGCTAGCATAGCGGGTTAGATATCTAGGTTAATAAAAAAAAAATTATTACAAATAAATCATATGAATTTTTGTGAATACTGACTACCCTCATCAGATTTATAAATCCAGTTGTGGGATTTCAATTCCTCAGTTTCTTTTAAGTCAAAGGTGGAATTGAAATGAAATTCATTCGCAAATTTCTTACGTTATAAGGCGAGAATAATGGTAAGATGCTTGAATTGTTTACTAGGATTAACGACCTGTCGTTACGTGTTGTCAATAATATTGATGTCGACGTGGAAGTTACAATTCTTAAATCTACCATTTAAAACGATGTTTTTGAAAAACGCCATACCATCATAACTTTCGTCTCACCAATCGTTATCACTTTACTCTTCTTGTTTTTCCTTTCGAGGCTGACGTCTAGAATAATGTACAAACATTAATGCAGTAAATATGTATTGCCATAACAGTATTGTACACCAATAGTGGTTTTATATTGTTAGAGCATCTCTAATGGATAAAGGCATCAATTTTAACACGAAGCTTAGTTTTTATATTGTTTCCATCTGTAACGAAGACATTATAATTTCACTACAACAAAATTGGGTTTATAGAACGTCCACAATCTTTAAATGTCCCAATAGACTGTTTTTTAGGACTTAATTTATAGGACCAAAATAAAAAGTGTCTTATCTAAAGGTGTTGTAATAAGTTTATATGACGTTTTTGGGAGTCTTAACAAGTTTTTGAGGACATTTTTTATACAAGATGTCGCATTAGCAACTTTATAGGACACTTTTGAGAAATTATCCTATAAACTCAATTTTTTATAGGACAGTTTTTCAAACAATGTTCTATAAAGTTGATAATGGGACGCTTTATATTAAAAGGGTACTAAAAAACTTATTACGACATCAAAAACTGTCATATAAACTTATTACAATACCTTTAGATAGGACACTTTATTTTTTTGGTCCTATAAACTAAGTCCTATAAAGAGGTCTATTAGGACGCTTATAATTTGGGAGTGTTCTATAAACCCGATTTTGTTGTAGTGTTTATACTGAAATGATGTAAGGAATATTATCAGATAATAGAACACCAAATTTGATGTAACACTGTTTCTTTACACCGTATTTAGTATTAAGGCTCAAAAATTTACAAAATAGTTTATGTATTTTTATTTTCCTTTAATATATAATAACATTTTAATTTTTACTTGTTAAATATATTATATTTTAAAGTAGATTTTAAGATGTGAAAAGTATCTTTTAGAAAATATTAGTTTTTGAGAATGTAAAAGGTTGTTTGTTTACCTCTTAATAGTTTCATTAAGAGACAGACTCTGAATCGTTAAGAGCTGAATCTTGTTTAGCAAAAAAAAATCTGTCTCTTAATGGTTCTAAAACTCTCTTAATGATTTTGTATCTTGTGCCTCTCTTAACCATTAAGCGCCCTAATTTCATTGTAAACAATTACCAAACAATTATATATCATTTTGCATTATATCATGAGAATCTCTTAATCATTCTGACCACTTAATCATTTTGCACCGAATCATTCAGCAACCGTCAAACAGTCCATAAATAATATCTTTTAGAATATACCAATCAAATAGCGTAGATACATTACGTAATATGCCTATTTATTGGTTGACATTCATTGGTTGTAAGGGGAACCAAACCGATTCAATCATTTATTGGATGTTGGATTTTACCAACTGCTCTGGTTCCATTAACATTGGATAACTGATCCAATCCAATCAAATGGATGATTGGATCGGTTCGGTTCTATTCATTGGATATTTTTATTGGATATCCAATGGATGATCCGATAAGATTGGATCTATCTAGTATGTTAATTCAATCCAATTCTCTAACAATGATACAAATTAATTAATCATTTTAATATGTGTTAAAGCCAACACAAGGGAAGTTATAAATTTAAATCCTCACATAAAACAAATTCCGATTTAAGCAACTTAAAAATAAATTAATTGGATAATGATTGGATGGACAACTGGATGATCATCAGACGATTAATTGGATGTTGATCGGTTCGGTTTTGGTCAGTTCTAGATTGTCATCCGAGAACCAATCGATCCAAATTGGATGTTGAAATTTTCAATCCGATCCGACCCAATTACAATTGGATATATAATTATGGTCGGTCGGTTCTAATTGGATCAATCAATTCTAATTAGATCGGTTGATTTTTTGTACACCCCTTACGTACAACATACATCAGAATGAATGGGACTTGTAACGATTGACGAACAGATGTGGTACAACCATAGATGCACAACGTACAACACTTTAATGAAGAAGCATCAATGAATTAAGTCAAATGGTCAATTATTGGCAATTATACTTGTACTTAGGACAACAGTAAAAGGTACAACTATTAATGCATAATGTAATTTATGTGAAAATGCATAAAGCAAGACCGTTTCAAATGGTTACGATTCGGTAAAGGTGGACCTAGAATTTTTTGCAATAGTGGTACTAGAAGCTCTCGATATCCTTTACTAGATTGTCAATTGGTATTTTGGTCAGTTCATTGTTTTTTGTATGTAATGTCCTGTGTCCAGGTCTTTTTTTATCCCACTTTAAAGAAAAATAATAATAAATCTGAAATTAAAAGTTAAAACTAACAAAATGATATAAATGAGATTTGAACTGGCCCGGGTCAGGAGCTGGATTTGCGAGAGGCACCAATCAGGCATTTTTAGGTCGGGCTTTTCAGACTTTTTTGGGTTTTTCAGGTTGGATTTCGGACTTGGGCTTTTTTGTGCAACTCTACCTATACCTCGTTAAACTCAGGACAATGTGCAACCATAGATGCATAATGTACAACACATGATGCAGAGTGTTCGCATTGAGATTGGATGGTTTTGACGTTTTGTTTTGTTTCGTTCAAGCAACGAAACCATCCTCACGCTACTTTTGTTCAATAATTTCCGAGAAAAACCGGATATATCCGGTCATTACCCTTGTTAACTATCATTCTTACCCCCTAAACTCTTAATTAAGCTACCAAAGAACACCCTATACTATTTGCAATGATAATAACAACCCTATTTAAAAAAGAATCAACTTCAAGTGAACATGATTAGGCATGTGTATCGTTAAACTGTAAATTATCGAACAATCTGAAAAATCCGATTTTCTACAAACCTGACTAACAAATCTTTGGGCTCAGTTAAACCGATTTTGGTTTGATCGGTTTTATATTATGAGCCTAAAGGGCAAGAAAAACCCCTCATTAATAATTTACGAGATTTTGATTCATCGAATTGGATCTTTGTTTAAAGCGGAAATAGCAATGAAGAAAATGAAATAAAGTGTAGGGACCTTTATTGGCTAAATTCAAAATAAAGGGACTGAAATTGCTCAAAGAAGGAAAAAGAAAAGAAAAAACTAAATGCAAAAGTACAACAATTCCTCTCTCTTGATTTGCTTTGGTTCCGGCTATCACTCATCATTTGCTGCTGCTACTGCTGCTACTGCTGCTGCTCTCTTTCTCTCTCTAGAACGCACTTTTCTCTCTCTAAAAGGACTACTGTAGAGAGAGAGAATCACACACATTCTCCTTCTCAGAAGGAAGACATCTTTCATTTCCGCAGGTACATTTAACATTGGATCCTAAGCCATTTTGTTTCTCATTTTTCTGTGTTTATTATTTCGTGTATCTGTATCCACCCACAAGAAAAGAGACAAAAATGTCTGCTTTACCTAAAAAATTGTAGAAATTATAAGCAAAAAGGACAAGGCCCCTTCATATTTCGCTCTCATTGAAAGTGTGTCATAGAATTTATCTTTTTCAAGGCTAATTGATGCCCAATTTGAAGCACAGCTGTAGATATGTCCATAAATTAATTTACCTGATGTGGGTTTCTATTTATTAATACCCACCCATGGTGTGTATAAATTATGATGATGTCTGTATAAAGTTACCAACTTTCTTGATTTGGGTCAAGCTGCTGATTATGTTTTATGTTTGACCAGGCATTATCTCGATGGGATGTTGATGAGTTTTCAAAAGACAGGCTGTACATGGAGGTGAATTGAAGGATTTTGTTGGGTAAATATTGAGGAGAAGATTACAATGATGTACTGATTGATCTCTTTGCACTGAATGGCGAGTAAGTTTGAAGGCCCACAAGGTGTTTGAGATTTGGTTTGTGTGAGATTTGAAGGGTCAAAGATTCAATCTTGGTTTTGGTAAAGATTGCGGTCGATTGGGTACTGTGCATTCAGGGTTTACTTTGAAAGGATCATGATTTGTTAAGATTTCAGAACTGGAAACTTTCTTTCAAGGGTTTAATCTGGTATTTTTGTACCACCTAAGTGGGGGTTAGAGAGCTACATTTCTTCATATTTGACCAATTATTTGGAGGCTGAATAAGATTTGTTTTACTTTTGATGTCTGGAGCTCCAAGAGTTAGGTCTATGAATGTGGCTGAATCGGAATCAAGATCAATCCTTGGGCTTGCTGGAAACAAGGCTGTGGGTCCCATAAGCACACGAAAACCCTCATCAAAATCATCAAGAAAGATCGAAATGTCACCAGAGGAGGGTTCTATTGGGAGAAGGAATGGTGGGATTGCAGCATCATCCCCTCCTTTTAGTGCCACTGGCGTTCCTTCAATATTACGCAGACAGGTTTCACTCAATGCTTCGTGTTCTTCAGATGCGTCTACTGATTCATTCCAGAGTCGGGCGTCAACTGGTAGGATATACAGAACAAGTAGCAATGCTAGAGGGAGGAGGCAATTGGCTTCAAAACCAAAAACCGTTATTGTTGATAATGCTTCAGAAACTTCACCTGATGATTTACAACCCAAGAAGAGGTGTGCTTGGGTGACATCAAGTTCAGGTATGAACATGCTATTCATTCCATATTTGATTTCTTTCAAGTGCATATTTCACATATATCAAGTCAAATCAAAGCACATATGTTATTCTTGTAATATTATTTCCATCTTTATTTTAGAAACCCCTTCTAGTATAAGTTACTTTGATCATACATTTGATGGTTTGCAAAGTGGATAGGTTATATTATATGCCATGCTACATTGTCTATTTAGCCGAATGACCTTCTCAAAAACTGAATTCAAGCATCCAACCCTCTAGTGTATTGCTAAGTTTTTCAAGGGAGCAGACTGTTTAACATGAGAGGTAGGTCGGATGAAGATATTGAACTAAAAGAACTTTTTGAATGTCATGCTTATAATTGAAAACTCATTTAAGGTCATTCATCCAAAGGACGAAGGATGTATTCAGTTAATTTGTTGCTCATTACATTCAGAATAAGAGTGTCATAATCCGCATATCAAATTGTAACCTTCGGGATTGGTTGTTGGTTGGGATTGTTGAAAGATGAGCCATCCTATAGAACTAAAATATCTGATTATGTCGATATCTTTCAATTTATGTGTTGTAATTCTTCCGACTCCTACAAAGATTTGTACTTAGCTAGTCCAACGTTTTCTTTGCTTCCAATTTTGTGAAAGTTGTGCTCATCTTCAACTTGTATGCTGACTGGTTTGCAACTCTTAAACTAGATCAATCCTACGCCGTTTTCCATGATGAAGAATGGGGAGTGCCTGTGCATGATGACAAGTATGTGTACACAACAATCTTGAGTTTTGATATGTTACTTATCGAGGTTTATCCAAGTCCCCGTTTCCCACCTCAAAAAGGCCACTATTTGATTAATTATTTCATTTGTTTACTTTAAATTGTTGAATATGTAGAAAATTATTCGAGCTTCTTGTGCTTTCTGGAGCTTTGTCAGAACTTACATGGCCTGCCATCCTTCACAAACGTCACCTTTTTAGGTACTTTCTTGTCGTTGTGTAATCTCTTTTGACATCTTTTGCCAAGTGTTTTCTCTCATGAAATGGTTCTCTTCATGCAGGGAAGTTTTTGCAGATTTTGATCCAATGGTTGTTGGAAAGTTCAATGAGAAGAAGCTAGTGGGACCAGGGAGCGCCGCAAGCTCTCTGCTATCAGAACTTAAACTGCGGGCCATAGTTGAAAATGCTCGCCAAATATCCAAGGTAGATCCTGTAAATCCCAATTATTAATCTGGTAGCTCTTATAGCTGTCATCTGGTTGTGTTTACTCTAAGTTTGATAAATCATATATAGATTAATCAGCCAATGTAACCAAGATTTTTCATCTTGTACTGAAATCATCACTAAATGATCCTTAATCAAGCTTCAACTTCATGTTTAGAGGGCAATAAATGCTTGAAAAGTACCACTCTTTTGTGTATATTTGTGATTGCATTTCAAGATCCAAAGGCTGAAAATGCATTTAAGTAGAGGGGTAAGGCAAATAGGCGGATTCTTGCAAGATCTTAATGCTACATAGCATAGTTGAGTTAAAGATCACCCATAATGGATTTTCTTGAATCCTCTAGTTAGGCCAGACTCAGGAATTTCTATCTCCGGAAAAGGGGCTAGCCTTTAGCATATCTTTCTTCACACAGAAACAATCTCTCTATCCTTTGAGACAAAGAAAGGTCAGCCTACATCCTACCCTCCCCCGACCCTACCTCTGTTTGAGATTTGTTGGTTTTTTTTTTTTTTTTTTTTTTTTTGGTTTTTAGTATCCCCATTGGATTGATTACCTTCAGCCCTTTAGTTAGGGCAACCCCCTTTCCAGAGCTGAAATTCTCAAAATAAGACCAATTATGCTTTAGCAAGTTGTACAATTGTGCATTACAAGTGTAGCTTGCTCTTGATTTGGGAATTTTTAAGTATGGAAAAGGGGGCTGGCCTTTATTATTGCTATCACTTTTATTATTCATGATATGACATATTTGAATGAAATGATAAGTTCTGGTAGAGTAGGTGCGAATGTAAATTAATGGTGGTCCTGGGATTTGTTCAACTTGTATAATTGTTTATGTATTTTCTTTGTAAAGTTGACCCAAGATTTCACAATTTTGCATCTTTCTTTGAGGTGTCACCCTCATTCATGCAATGCAATTGCAAGCTGATCCTTCTAACATAATGCAATTTGGTGAGTTGGTGAAATAAAATGGGATTCTCATATTTTTGTCCCTCTAGTTATCTGATTTTAAAAATGTGATCACTCTATTTTCGTTTTGAAGTATTCGATTCTTGTGAGTTGGTTTCATCAAGAATGGTACACTCGCCGTCATTGTCCATCCAAAATTTAAGACTAAACTACATTTTAGTCCCTGTGGTTTGTCAGAAATTGTGGATTCGGTCCCTGTTTTGTTTATTACGTCGGTGGTCACTGTGGTTTCCAAATCCTTACGGTTTTGGTCCCTGAGCCTAACGGTCATTAGTGGAGGCCGGTTAAGTTCCCTCATGTAAGGAGCACATGAAGGCAATTTTGGTCTTTTTACTTATGAAATGTGACAAGACAACAGCAATTGATGACATGGGTTATTATTATTATTTTCTTAATTATTAATTCAACCGCCACCACTGTGACTGAATGTAAGGGGACTTAACTGTAGTCCGCTAACTGTCTCATGTGTCCATCCAAAAAGACTAAAATGCCCTCGAGTGCTCCTCATGTGAAGGGACTTAACCGGCCTCCACTGTTGGCTGTTGGATGAGAGACCAAATTTCTAAGGATTTGCAGACCATAGTGACTGTCAATGTAATAAGCAAACCACATGGACGTAATCCATAATTTTTGACATACCACAAGGACCAAGAGTGTAGTTTACTCAAAATTTAATTTACTGCTGTTTTTGTTATATGCATATTCCTTTTTTCATACTTGCTCAAAAGGGTCTTAACATAACAGCCCCATACCCCTTAGGGAAGTGGACTGGTCCCACCTGTTGACCCCTCCTCTGGATGGGATGTACTGAGCTCGTTTGGTTTGGTTTGGTTTATTTGTTGATGCATGCCATTGTAGTCATGTGGGTGCACATGTAATGCGATGTGTTCATCTTGTCGACAATTTTAACAAATTTTGGTCCGTGGTAATATTATCATTTGTGAAAGTTTACCAAAAGAGCTGGCTAAGTGCCAACTAGGATGAGAGGTCTGATTGGGTAAGAGGTCTAACTCTGGTAAGTGACTAGAATTTACTGTTTACTGAATGTTTTTTGTATTAAAAGATATAGGATGGCTTGTTGGGTATATTTCTTGCTAGTTAGGGTATCAGCAACCAGGCTTTATGGTTCTTACTATATGCAGTCCTAAGTTGTACAAGCAGCTTTAAGATTTGTATGCTGTGCAGTGAAAGTTGTATTTCTTAAAGGGTATCAAGCAAAGCCTAACTTTTTGCAGGTTTTGCCAATGTCAGGTCATAGATGAATTCGGATCATTCGACAAATACATCTGGAGCTTTGTGAACTATAAGCCGATAATTAGCAGATTTCGATATTCCCGACAGGTTCCGGTGAAAACCCCGAAAGCCGATGTCATAAGCAAAGACCTCATAAGGCGGGGGTTCCGATGTGTGGGTCCCACAGTCATCTATTCGTTTATGCAGGTGGCGGGTATAACTAACGATCATATCTGTAGTTGCTTCAGATTTCAGGAATGCTTGTCGATTGCGGAATCCGAGGAAGTTGCATCGATCAAAGTCAAAGAAGATCAACAGAATACCGATAAAGCAATGGAATCGTGCATATGCGACGCCATCGAGGACTTGAATTTCTCTTCCGGGTAATATGTACTTATGCTACATTCGAGATAGTTTATGTATGATGATCGAAAAACACCCATATCTGTAGATTTACTATTATCGAAACCGAATTTCTACAAAAATGACTGTTAATTATGGTAACAAGTTTGTATAGTGGGAAAGATTACTGTGGTTTCACTTCAAACGACATGTTTTATTTACCGATTGTACTATCAGGGTGCGTCTAGTACGTGGACATGACTGAACTTGACGGGCGAGAGTGAGCTAGGTGGGTGAAAGAACTGCCGAATGTTTCAGGATACTAATTTGACATGAGTAGTTTAGTAATTTATCAATCCTGTCTCATCTCCATATTTTTGTTCCACCTATTTTAGTGGGACCACACAGATCTATTCATATCCTATCCCAATCTAACATCACGTCAAATCTCAAATGTGGGACAAATGACATCTGTCATGTCGTGTGTACCAAACGCACTCTTAGGTTATTAGGGTTGGGTTCCGGTGAGAATGAAGTTCTAGTGACAAGGATAAGAAAGATCTCCACCTTTGGATCAATCATAATTGAAGATCAACAGTAATGAGATGCACCAGATCAATTCTTGTATCAAACGCAATTCATTGGGTGGAGGTGAGATTAAAAGCGATCAAGGGTCTAGATTTTTTCCTATCCTTTTTATCTTTAACTCCTATTCTCACACATAATATGCTTTCTCTAGGTCACTATCTATCCAAAAGTTGGGATATAATTGCTTATTAGATGAACGTGTATATCCTTTTGCTGATATGATGTTTTCACATCATTTCAGTGTTAAAAATCCACAAAAGGATACACATGAAATCGTTAAACTTTTGAATGGAAAATGAGAAACGCTACCATCGTTAATGAAAACTTGAACGAAGGGATTGAATCGTTTAAAACTAAACCATATGGACTAAATCGTTCAAAGTTAAAACCACAGGGACTAAATCGTTCAAAGTTAAAACCACAGGGACTAAATCGTTCAAAGTTAAAACCACAGGGACTAAATCGTTCAAAGTTAAACCATGTTGATTGGTATTTTAAAGGAGGGTGAGACTAAAATCTTAAATGGACCTCTTCCATGCCCACATACATCAACTTTTACATTTCAAATGTTATGATTCGACTTTCAAAAGGTTTAAGTAGCAGATGTTTAGGGGTCGTTTATCAAACATTATTCGGTAAGTGTTTACCGGTAAAATTTAACTCTATCATTTACTTATCGGGTAAGATTTTAGTCCACTAAAAAGACATCGTATGCCACAATTTACCCGGTAAACGCTTACCATGGTAAGAGTTGTCGCCCTCACTTACCGGATAAGACACTTGGTCCTTGTCTCGCTCTTACCGGGTAAGATTCTCGGTCCTTACCATATTCATCCGGTAAGTTAATATTACCTAGTAAGCGTTTGATAAACAACCCCTAAATAACACTGCAAATATTTCAAATTCTGTATTCGAAAAACGTACAACTTTTATTACATGAGTTACAAACAACAAGTTGTGTTTGTCTTTATTTGTGACAAGGGATGATGAGTAAATTTCTTTTGTTTTGTGTATCCTTTTGTCGACACACAAGGGCTCCATGGTTTTCAATTTGAGTTTTGTCTTACTCTTGGTGTTTTGTGCATCGGCAACTTGTACCCGATGCTAGCGGTGAAAAATCCGCCGTTACCAAAAACCCTAATTCGCAAATGATGACAACTAAAAGTAACACGTGTCGAGAGGTTCACGAGATTGTTTACAGGGTGAAAATGACTTGAAAAACGAAACTGAACGCACCATCCAACTACAAAAGATTGAACCAAACAGACACTAAAACCGTTTGAGATATCATGGAGCGGAACAGTGGGGTCTAAGGCAAACGTGTTCACTTTGAGTACGTACATCCGCTTGTTTCCACACACGTCTATACCATATTGTAATATAAAATCTCATTTAAGCTTATGTACGTAAATATACCTTAATTTTACAAGTATTCGTTAGAAATTTTAATGTTTATTCGGTCGCTACAAATCGTAAATTGAATCTAAGTAATCAGTTTTGAACTCGTCAAACTAACCAACCGATCAAAGGATACTCAAACCGGCTAAGGGGCCGTTTACCAAATGCTTACCCGAGTAAGCATTTACCGGTAAAATTCAACATTTTCACTTACTGGGTAAGATTTTAGTCCACCAAACGGTGTTGTATGCAATAATTTATCCGGTAAGCGCTAACCATGGTAAGGGTCGTCGCTCTCACTTACCGGGTAAGACTCTCGGTCCCTGCTTTCGCTCTTACCGGGTAAGACTCTTAGTCCTTGCCATATTCATCCGGTAAGGTAACTTTAGCGGGTAAGCATTTGGTAAACGGCCCCTAAATTGCTTTGACTTATCCAATTTACTCAAGTTTTTTTTTCACCGAACGTGCACACCCTTAAGGGTGCGTTTGGTACATTGGACATGACATGACAGAACAGAACATAGATCCCTGTTCCATGTTTGGCATGATTTTTATGTGGAACAAACAAGAACAGAGTGAAACAGGCATGTTCCACCCCTACCCCATGGAACAAGGTGGAACAAGATGAAACAGACTTGCATTTTACCAATATAACCTCAAAATAAAACTTAATTATCTTCTAAAACATCAAATAGGTCTTTTTTTTTTACATTTTATTCATTTTTTAAATTTTATTTATTGTATTTTATATTTCTTAAACTTTCATTTTACTGTTTACAAAATATTGTTATTAATTTATGTAATTTATTATATATTAATAATAAAAAAATAATGTAGAAAAGAGATAAAAATAAAAATTGGAAGTTTACGTAAACTTTTTATTTGATGTCATTTTAACTGTTTTGACAAAAACTTCAAATGATATATTCTATTACAAAAATTAATCATTCTATCATAATATAATAAATTACATAAATTAATTACAATAAACAAGTCATCAGGGGTAAATTGGTCATTTTTACTTGTTCTGTTCCATCCAGTTTTATCTTACCAAACGTTGAACAGTTGTTCTATCATGTATTGTCCTGTTCTGTTCCGTCCTGTACTGTCTGGACATCAAACACACCCTTCAAGAAACCTGCAAGTCAATAACCGAAACCACAAATTGATGATGAAAAACTAGAAATCGATAACGACATTTAATGTCGTTTTCGTCGTCGAACATCAATAATAGTTGATGCATTAAAAAGTGTGTATTGTGCATTTAGAGGTGTATTATTATGATTATTGATGAATGATGTCAAGTAGATATGAGACATGGCCTTAAATGAGAGTTACCATAATTTTGTCAAGCTTTTGTTCAATGGCCCATTTTGAATTGAAGCTCAATGGAGAAGTTGATGATTGTGTAGGTGGATAGTCTTCAAGATTGCATCATTTCTTTTAAAATCATTCAAAATTATACTTCTCGAAAGTTATTGAATCGACATGAAACGGTATATACAGCAATACTTTTTCTGGCTTAATTAGGTTTATTGGTCTATCTGGCTTATTTGCACAGAACATGACTTAATCACACAGATAAAAATAATGTGTTGTCACCATTCAGCTATAAAAATGACACCCCTACCCCTTATTTAAAGCACAGTCTCCTTTCCATATGAGACACCCCATCTTCTGCCTCTTTATGATTTTTTTGTTTTGATGTTCAAATAATTAATATTGGGGGTAAATCAATCATTTATGTTATTCAGACTGTTGGTTTAGATTAAAAAAAGGTAAACAACAACACTCATTTATCCAGACAGACAAATTTATCCATAAAGGACTTAATAAAAAATTTGGTAAACAGCCCCTTAAACTGACACAAGAAACTCAACATAAAAGGTACATATAGCAAACCATTTTTATATTAATAAGGTTTTAAACTGATCCAAGAAATTCGATTAGTACTAATTAAGTCAAATCTCTGTTATACTAAGCGCATGGCTGTCATAAGGTAAATTACAGTATCTTAGGGAGAGTGGACATGATTAGATTTAAACCTGAGACCTTACTGTGAATAATCAACCAAACCCGTATTTTTAAGAGTAATATTATATCTTCCTTGGTAAAATAACTAAGAAAATCATGTGTTCAATTTTTTGTATATAGGTCATGTAGTGTTTTGATTTATATGTGACCATCTCTAATAGTAGTGATGGCTAGGGGTGTACAAAAAGTTGGCAACCGGCGAAACCCGTCCAACCCAACCCGCTAACAACCCAATTAAACCCAACTCACCTAACCGTCAAACCGCCCACCCGCCAAACCGCTAACCCGCCAATTAGGAGGGTTGAAATTGGGTTGGGCCTAGTTCAATCCGCCAACCACCGTTAATATATAATTTTTATAAAATTTTATTATAAATATGTTTATTACATATATATATATATATATATATATACATATATATTAATAGGGAAGGGTTCAAACGAGAACCCCTGTGATTTACGAAAACGCGAGAACAACTCAGTAACCACATATTGTGATAAAAAATAAAATTAAAAGATTTTTAAAATTAAAATTAAAATTTAAAAAGATTCAAAAAAATTTAAAATTAAAAGGGTAATAATGGAAATGATATATTATCTAGA
>NW_020200570.1:160976-174562 GCF_001531365.2 Cynara cardunculus var. scolymus | reverse complement strand
AAGAAGACGTGGAAACGTGAAGATAAACATGGTTAATTAAAATAAAATAAAAATTATAAAAATTACTTAATTACATTACTGCCCTTATTAAATTATTTATATATAATAAAAGTTAATTTATTAATTAAAAAAGTTTGTGGTTATTGAGTTGTTCTCGTATTTTCGTAAATCACAGGGGTTCTCGTTTGAACCTCCACCTATATTAATAATGTATAAAATTTTATATAATTTTTATTGATATTATGTTTGTATTTCATTTTAGCTAAACGTATAGGTTACCAAAAAAGATTCACGATCAAAGAATGATGACAAATAATCTAATTAATAAGAAAAAATATTGAAATCTTTTTTGCAGTAACAACAAATTGATAGGTCGGAGAATATGAATGATATTGATAGATATTTGGTTGACGAATCCATCAATATAAATACTCCGTCATTTTATGTTGTACTTTAGTGGAAAGAAAATGTTTATTTACAACATTTTGCTACAACAACATTAGATCTTATAGGATGCCTATAATATCTAAGCGTACTAATATGATACTTTATAGGACAAAACAAGAAAAATGTCTTATTTAAATGGGTTACAATATGTTTATAGGATGATTTTGGGCATCTTAACAAATTCTATGACACTTTTAAATAAATTGTCGTATTAGTTATTTTATACGACATGACTTGAAAAAATGTCATATGAACATAGGTGTCCTATAAATAGATGAGTTTACGAGACACTTCTCAAAATATTTCTATAAAATAACTAATACGACATTTTATTTATAGATTATTCTAAAACTTGTTGAAACGTCTAAAAACGTCCTATAAACCTATTGTAATCTTTTTATATAAAACACTTTATAATATGGTTTATAAACTTAAGTTTTATGAATTATTTCAGTTGTCAAATTATGCAACTACTAACCCGCCAATCCAACCCAACCTGCCTCAACCCGCAAGGGTTGGGTTGGGTTATACGTTTGAATGAGTTGTGTTGGGTTGAGATTTTTCCAAACCATCATAATTGGGTTGGGTTGTAAAAATGTTGTAAACCGCCCAACCCAACCCGTGTACACCCCTAGCGATGGCCAAAAACCGGTCCCGGGACGGGCCCAACCGGTCCCAAATTTTTTTCATAACCGGTCCCAATCGAAAATAGTAAGACTGATCAAGGTTCTTCACAACCGGTCCTTAGCCACCGGACCCAGACCCAACCGGTCCTGCCCATTAAAAAAATTTTTAATTTTTTTTAATAATATATATTTTTAATATATTGTAAAATTTGTAACTGATTCACTCAAATACACTTTAAAAATATATTTGATTATAATTAAAATTACATTGTCTTTCAAAAATTTATTATAAATACATTTATTATACATACATTTCGGGTTGGGCTTGGCCGGTCGTTAACCGGGCCCGGTCCCACAAAACCGACAAAACCCATAACCAGATTTAACCGGCGGTCCCATAACCGATCCTTACTGGTCCTGGTCGGTCCCGGACCTGTTTGGCCATCACTATAATACTAATAGACACAAAATTTTACACCAAATTTAAGCAAACCGCTATAATGCGGACACCAAATTTTATGCAACATTATTCGCTTGCACCAAATTACACCAATTGGGAAAAATGAAAAGAAATATACGTAGGATTTTATATTTTGGTGTCGGATTTGATTTTATCCATATGAGTGGTACCAAATTTTACTGCAATTTTTGTAGATCCGATATAAGATTTGATATTACCCATTAGAGATGTCCTACAAGAATTTTTTTTGGTGTCTCAGATTAATGTCAAATGTGTGCAAGGAATACAAAATCGGTTTGTAAGGTTAAAAAAATCAAGACCACGATGTCGTCCGAACACGCCAAAAAGCAGTGGAACAACAATTCACACAATGTCAAAATGATTAAAACTAATCGATCATGGTTGTTCGAATGGGGTAAAAGACATCAATCAATACCAAAGATGTCAAAAGTTAAGATCATAGCCATTTTGGGACATGGCCCCGTCAAGGATCAATATAACAAGGGTCACTAGTTCGAGATATGCAAGGCCACCAGGGATTTTTTTTCTGTCTGTTCTCCGGGGGCCTTGGGATTAATCGAGGTGCGCTCAAGCTGACCTGGACACCCACGGTTGACAAAAAAGAACAAGAACAAGTGATCAATTTCCAAGTTGTCTAAGACGACGTATCCTAAATGATTTGGTGTAAAATGATTAGAAGACTTTATATGATTTAATGCATCTCTAAGCTCGGTAATTCCACTTAAAAAGACTTCGGACGTGTTCCAAATTAAGTGTACACTATACGACACGAGCGGATTTGTCTACTTATAAAAGTTATAAACTACAATTTAAACCCTAAATTAATCAAACAAAACCCACTAAATCTACCTCGGGATTTATTTAATTAGAGAAGGTAATGTCTTAAATAAACCAGTAGTAACTAAAGTTAACTTGTGAAAGCAAGGAACCACTTATCTTTTTTGCATAGGAACACATGAGGTTTCAGCAGGGTATGGTCTTGAAACTAGCCAGGGTTCGACTTGACTCATCGGTGGTCTTCTCGGTTTCACCAATTGGTGGTTCGGTTGTAGAAACTGGTGAGGTTTCGCCTTTCTTTGATTGTGAACTGTTTTTGGAAGTTGAAGAGACGGCTGTGAGAAGAAGACCGCTAGGTGATCCTTGGTCTTTTGTGCGTATTGGCATGTCGTGATCATGTACTCCCTTGTACGTTAGTATTACCTCCGACGAACCATCAACCGCCATCTCAATGTGTTTCCGAACCGGACATCCGGCTGAAGTGCACTTGTAATAGTTCCTGAAACAATATATTCAAATCTGCACTTCAGAACAACCGATGAATGGTTGGACCTCCAAAATCAAGCATGATCAACATTCTTTATATATATATATATATAACACCATAATTTTTCAAGTTGTACTATGTGCAAGTTCAAGGAGGTTATAAATTTTTAGTTTAACAATTCATATAATTTTGAGCAGAAAAAGGTACTAGCTAATGATATTCTAGTTTAATTGTCAGGGTTGTTTGTTTGCCTCTTAATGGTTCCATTAAGAGACAGTCTCTGAATCGTTAAGAGATGATTATTGTTTGGCAAAAAAAAGTCGGTCTCTTAATGGTTCTAAAACCATATGAATGGTTTTGTATCTTATGCAACCCTTAACCATTCAGCACTCTAATTTCATTCTGAATAATTACCAAACAATTATATTTCATTTTGCACTATATTATAAGAGTCTCTTAATCATTCTGACCACTTAATCATTCTGCATCAAACCATTCAGCAACTGCCAAACAACCCCTAGTCTAAAATGGATCTATTATGATAGAATATGATCAACTTTCATTTCTATATTATTTAAAGCAAATTGAATTTTTAATTTTGGTTTTGACAAAATGGCCCATGCTGCCATCGGTGATGGCTCGATTTTCGGGTTGGCGCTAATCCACCATGGCTACTATGGCAATTACCCGTAACCATAGCCTCTCGTCCAAAAAATCAAAGAAAGACAAACTCACCGAAAGATGTGTTAAAGAACTTACCCATATGAGTGAGCAATGAACCTCTGTTAAACAGCAGTATACTGAATCTAGGCCTTAGATCTTCACAATCTTATGATCAATAATTGAGGTTTGATCTAAAGTTGAACCCCAGTAGCAGCATTTAGTCCATCATAATCATTCCTAGCAACACAAAATAAAAATTCTAATTTCATATCCTTTCCCTCTCCACCCTTCCCAAATAACAAATTCAAATATTTCCCTTCATTTGATTGCCACTCCCAAAAAGTTGTTATGTACAACATATATTGTGAGGATATGGGTCAGTGACGTGCGCATATAATATATGGATATGAAGATTAGGAGATTCTAAGAAGTTAAATATATTTAGGGAGGTTCAGGAGAAACCCCAAAAATAGGAAAAACTGAGAAACACCCTAGTAACCATTCATGTGGAAGGTATACACATGTGCATACAAGTAACTGAAGTTGTTTCTTGGTTTTAATGCACATGTGCATTTTATGTACATGTATATACCAGACAAATTGCTTACAACTTGTATGCACATGTGCATACCGTCTAGATGAACGGTTACCAGCGTGTTCCTTACTTTTTCATTTTTTTGTGGTTTTCCCCTTAACTTGACCCTTGAGGTGGATATGATATAGGTAGGTGAGATTTAAAAAAGAACCATAAATATTTGTGAACCGTGAGAACCAGCATATGCATATATATGCATTGATCTATATACAAATATACGAATGTCAATAATTATATGCATGAATGCAGATATACTCGCATATACAGTACATATACTTTGGTGAATATGTAAATTAACGAACAAATACATATTTTGATGGTGTATAATGCATCAACGCATATACCGGTTCTCACGGTTCACAAAATATTTATGTTCACATTTGAACTTTTCCCTATACATGTATATATGATGTTTAAAACCAAATCAACAGAATAAAGAAATTATGTCAGGACTCAAGGTTAAACATATAAAAGCTACACATAAATAAGCCATGCTTTTACTTCCCACATCCCCTTATATTTATGGTCAACTATGTCTATTTGGGCACAAGGTAAATGCGGAATGGGGTGCATATCCTGCCACATCCCAAAAGAATTGCACTCCCAAGCTTATATGTAGGTATTTAACAAGGGGTAGAAGCACCTCCTACTTTCTAAATATAGAGCAAACTTGTTTTAAAGAACTCATTAGGAAATCATCCGGTGCTCGTATGTGAAAAATCATGGTAGATCTGCAAAACTCTCCCTCATTCTCAGTAGCCCTAGAACAACAAAAACCCTAGCCAATGTCATGAAGATTTTAAATGTTACTTTCAACGTAATAGGGAGAGCATTTAAAATTTTAGACATCATAAAGAATGACATATCAGCATTTTGTCATGATCTTTTTGTCCTTATGAACAATATCATTATAAATTGCATTCTTTTGTTATCGATAATCGGTTTGATGATTTTCTGCAGACACGTACATACATGTAAATGTAATATACCTACACACACCATATAAACTGAAAAAAATGACTTAACAAAAAAACATCATCGACGTATTTAAATGTTTACCAACTAATTCATCAAAGTACATATTATCTAAACTCATTTTGGAAGCCATATCTACAAGCAAGTAAACAACAAGCTTAGGACTTAGAAATATTAAGAAAACTGAACAAGAAAGAGTATGGATAAGAAAATAGATCGAAACAATAAGAATTAAAGAACTTTTGTGAAGACTAATTACTTGTAGAATCAGAGTGTGAAGTTTAAGTTTGTAGCACTAATATATACATAAAACATGTCCAAATATAAGAAGTGTTCTTCATTTTCTTTTTACCTAGAAAGGAATGGCTTTAATAATGAGCCAAAGCCTTCAAAAAAACTAGTGATACCTCACTCACACACATGCCAAACCCAAGTTGCTATTTATATTTTGATAAATGGGTACATCCAGCCACACCCAAGCCMCCCCCCCCCCCCTCCCCATCCTATTCGTACGCGGTCCAAACATGGCAGCCTAACTCAAGTATCAGTGCTTAATGGATGGAGTATAAGATAATGGATCACCGAGTACTCACAAGCTAATACATACAGTAAGCTTAACAGCAAACTAGTGTTGGAGCAACATTTGCCTTGATCATCAGAATATACCATGGATGTATAAGCTCTAAAATGAGCATTACATATATCATTACGCAAATAGTTAGGTTTGATGCTAATGCTGATGCTTCTTCAAAGAGCACCTTCACAACATATAGGGCATGAGAATACCAAAAGCTCCCTACCCCTTGGCTCGACAAGCACTAACAATACTAAATAAAACCTAACCCAGGCTTGTACTTCTCCATATAGTTGCCGCACACGAAAGAACATCAAAGAAAGAAAATAGGAACCCACCATCTCTACAGTATGCAATATGCACACTCTTGCCAAGTAAACAGAACTGTAATCCAGCTCACTGGCCAAAGTACTTTAGGCTCACTACTGTACTGAAGCTGAAAATAGGAACTCCCAATTGATAAACTTACCTGGCTGCTTCCCCACCTCTTCGTATTAGCTCAGTTGCGCCTCCACACAGATCTTTAGAGAAACAGAAAGTAATGGTTCATTAAAACACCTCACTTTGCATGTTTGCTATCCCCTGCCCCTCCAGAGTGGAAACGTGTCAATATTTTCCTTTTCCCCACTCCTCAATGGGGGGTATAAAATTGGTAAGCCCAACACCTCCATTCCAAACAAGATCTTATCTCAATTCAACAGCCACAGTCCACAACGCTTTAGCAATCATAGAGAAGAGTCTAAGATGCCCTTATGTTTCACCCAACAAGTAGAGGTTTTCCATACTTCTAGTCCATAAGCTCCAACCTTTTGTCACGAAATGCTTTTGTTGGAAATACATATCGTGTCCTTGTCTAACTTATGATGTTCGAGTCTTAGTTTAAAAATGGGCATGGTAATATTTTAGAATAACTTAAGAATTAGCCGCTGAACTAAGTATACAAGGGGTAGTTTTCTTATTGTTCCACCAAGCGTATATCTGTTTCTATCAATTTCTCTCAAAGGAAAATGCAGATGAATAAGAGAAAGAACACCATAATTTAATTCCATCAATCTAAAGCTTAAGTGCAAAAGTGTCGGTTTCCACCATGCTCTGTTTAAAATATGGTATCAACAATGACAGAGATTGAAATGGGTCCTCCCTAATGGTGAAATGAGACTGATTTCCATGAAGTGTGTTTTTATATTCTGCACTTAGTCAAGTTTTGCAAAGTTGAACATGATTAATGATCGTCATCATGGGAATGACAATTCTAAAAGATGTTTCACAACAGTTTTCCCTATGTAACCAAAAAGAATAGCAAAGCTAACTAATAAAGCATTCTATCTCAATCCACTATTAATCAGCTAAGCTTCAAATCCTACCCTTCTCTAAAATAAATCGGTATGCTTGTAGATGAGTAGAGAGTGCCACTAATTCCCCAATAAAACTGTATATTTAGATCAATAGCCAAAAGAGTTGGCGTAAGATAGAGTGCATGGAAGGATGGTATCCATATCTTGGAGCCTTGGGAGTCCAACTCTCATTAATTTCTAATCGGGTTCATTCCTACCCCAACTAGTGGAATAAAAGGTTGCATGTTATTGTCACACTTTCTGAGTACTATTGTACTAACCCTATCCATTAACTGCTAAGACGATCTTCCTGCTTGGCTTTTTATTGGATTAATTGTCCGCCTGTTGGCTGTTAGGTCATTTTCTTTTTGATGAGCTAAGAATAGAAGAGTAAGCCAATAATACACTAATCTTCCTCTTCTCTAGCACTGATCTTATTTGTGAGTAGTACTTTGAATTAGAGGATAAGAGGCGATTTGGGAAACTTCTTCAGCGTCTGTTTTCACTCAAATTTTTCCTATTAAGAGAGGAAAAATGGCACGAACAAAGTGGTACTACATTCTTTTCTTTTTATCAACTTCTATTTTCCAAACAAGGCTAACCAAGAAAATTTTTAGATGGCCACCACAACTGTATTGCAGCCATGTAATTTACTAGTCAACTATGTGCCTAAGCCTTAATTATAACTTACATGTCAAATATAATTAAATCTTTGCCCAAAAGTAGTTAGAGCACATTTATTTCACACTGCAATAGAAACCAATTAAAATCATATAATAAAGTGGAGCCAGGTAGAACTTGCACTGTATAGACACAGGCCAACAAACCAATTCAAATTAGCCGGCAATGGTAACTCGTGCTAGAAACTAAAATGAACAAGGATGCACCTGGGATGAGGATTTCCCTTCACCATCTTTTGTCCATACTTCCTCCATCTATAACCATCTGCTGAGATTCCAACATCACTGGCTGCATGTACAACAAATTTGGGCTTTTTCGGAGGTTTCAGAACAGAACCAGGACTTGTCGAGCTACTTTTCTTTACTCTGGTGATGCAGAACAGGTAGTATAGAAAGTAAGAGTTTATCATAAGATTCTGATTTTGCATAACATGATAAAAAAAGAGAACTATAATGTTCGTGACTTGCCTTCGTTTTGGCGGTGGTGCATCCATCTCCTCGACTAAAATCGGACCATTACTGACAGAGCCACTTGATTTATTTTGCTTGGA
Organism: Cynara cardunculus var. scolymus; assembly: GCF_001531365.2. Lineage (NCBI taxonomy): Eukaryota > Viridiplantae > Streptophyta > Magnoliopsida > Asterales > Asteraceae > Cynara > Cynara cardunculus. The sequence goes on along the minus strand of NW_020200570.1, from coordinate 166,372 downwards.
TCCAGATGTAGAGATCATTTTACGTTCTTGTGCTCTAGAAGAAGCAGATAAAATCTTGCCTCTCCTGGTAAACACTTTCTTAGGTGGATCATGTTTGTGCTGACCTTTATAAACTATTTTTGTGACAGAATTATATTGATCACAGGACTCGATCTTTTTAGCCTCACATTCAGTGTATGTGCACTTATAATAGCTTCGAGACCCTTGAGGACTCTTCACTTGTTTCTGACCATATTTTCTCCAGTTGTACCCGTCAATAGGTGTCTTGACAGTACGTGATGTAGATACAATTTTGGAATCAGAAGTAATCTTCTGGTCTGCTTCTGCCACACGAATGCTAACAGCATTCCCTGCTGGTGAGAGCATTTCTACTTGTGAATTTAATCTCGGAAGATTTGAATTTGGTGCAACAGAAGGTGGTGATAATTCTGAGGATGAAGATAGAATCCCAGGTAACTGAATCTTACTCCCTGCATGAGCTTGAGCAGCCTGAGCTATAACAATTGCTAAGGCTTCTTGGTGACTCCCTTGAAGTTGATTCTAAGTGGCAAAAGGTAAATAATTGAAGTTTATTGGAACATAGATATGGACAGATATTTGCACAAATAAAGTTAAATTTATTCATAGAAGACAATGATTAGAACAAATGAATAGAAATCATGAAATACTGAAATTGAAACCTCAAAGCAAGAATATGGACTTCGATGCTCGCAATTCATCAAGAAGAAGATTGTTAAACTATGAATTTTGAAATGTCAGAGCCTCAGAGGGATGCTTGAGTACAATACTAACTTAAAAAATTTAAAACAAGCAAGACAAAAATATACACACAACTGTAAACAACCAAGCAGTTGTCCATGTCATTGGGATTCTCTCAAGATAAACCAGAGGTTAATAGTTTGAATCCACTCTTAGCTATTACCCAGTTATTTACCAGGGTCGTGTTAATAGGTAGGTGGCAAAAGTTTCACCCTCCTCAAGTGTGGTTCCTGGGTCTCTTAAAAGAAATTGTAAGCAACCAAGCTATTGACAAACTGTCCTACAGCTGGATGAAGCTTGGTTTGAGTTACTAGTCAAACTCAAACTTGCACAATATATCGCATTCAATCAATTTGATGAAACAAGTTGTGGTTCCTGGGTCTTCAAAATAAATTGTAAACAGCGAAGCTATTGACAACCCGTCTTACAGCTGGATGAAGCTGGGTTTGAGTTACTAGTCAAATTCAACTTGCACAGGATATGGTGTTCAATCAATTCGATGGAACATGCCCATGGATGGTTCAAGTTCACTGTGGTTCAAATGGTTCATGAGTTATATGTAAAATGTAAACAGTTCGTGTTTGTTTATATTCTTATATGCTTCTTTTTATTCCACGTGTTGGTTACAAGTATTAAGATTACAAGGTTAATAAACTTCCTATCTGTCACTGGTCAATCATAACTTTCTTTACTAAAAGTTGATTAAAGTGTCTTGTTCAATTTTGATGTCCATTTCTAAAGTAGTAATTCCCACCTTCTGGAAATAAATGTCCACCTTCCCTTTTTAGAAAGTCAGGAAGCGTCCTCTTTTCTTAAAAGGGTATTTATCATACGAATTTTCTCTTTTTCCACCCTCAATCATTGAAATAAAAAATAGAACTAGTCCACGTCCCTATCAATCAAGTGATGTTACTTTGTTATAAAAACATAAGTTGATGATACTTGTTATCAGGATAAAAAGTGGTAATACTTTAACTTTAGTCAGGTCACTAATACTTCCCAGATAATAGTGACAGGGGATGATCCTAACACACACTTTACGATTTCTTCTCTTCATCTCTTGGATTAAAAAGCAATTATCACTAATTGTCAAGTGGGTGACGATAGACAACTACAGCTTTTGTAATCAAACAAATCATATTCCAAATATACAATGGGTGTATGCATCCAAATGCAAGATGTTAATTGGAATGGATTAAACTTTAAAAGTAACATGTATCATGATTCATGACCATGAACACATAGCATGTAAAAGTATTCCTCTTATAAGCACTTTGTGAACAAGATAATGCCAAAGTTACAAATTCGAACAAGGTCACAAACAATTCCTGACTTAGCATGCCTGCAAAACCTAAAAGCGAAACTCAGAATTATCCAAATATGATCAATTTTTAGTTTTAGAGTTTGTTCAATTCCCGCTAAATGCAGTTCTAGTACAGCCCTAGTAATTTAAAAGAAATATTCAGAACTAATGTGCTACATGCCGATAGGAGAAGATAATATAGTGCATCCAAAAAAAAGAGAGTATTCAAAACCAAAGGAGAAAAGGAAAAAAATAATCATTTTCATAGGCTGTTTCATTAAGAGTGTATAATCTAGGTTGCTTTTAAATTATGAGCTAGTCGAAGTACTATTTAAAATGAGAAACATATTCCAGATGAAGTTCTAGGTTTCAGATGGTTCATGGAGAAAATGACTTCAGCACCAAGTAAGTAAATAAAGCATGTTAATATTTTCAAGTAACATAACAATATATAGTAACGTTTAAGGACATACACCTATTTGAAACATGGTGATAGTAGTTCAGCTATAAAGAAAAAAGGGATGTGAAAATAGCAATTTGATTTACTTCTAATGGAGGTTAAAGACTACGGCCAAGAAGGAAACCCTAAAATGTTAACAATGACATTTGGTTGGAGAAGGTGGGGTGCATGACCCCTGCCATTAGTCAAATCCTGTGATACAGCGGCATAGAGAATACATAACAGTTTCAGTGAAAAGATCTCATTATTGGGACATGAATCACACATGTTTGTTGGCATCAATAGGCATGGAGACTTCAAGGCTGGATATCTTGACATGAAAATAACATTTTCATTTTCTTTCCCTCAACCCCCACTTGGACTGCAGGGACCTTTCAACTGTTTTTCAAGTACTCGAAGTGAAGGAATAGTTGAGATTGGTATGGTGTGTCGAAACAAGCATGGAGACTCTAATAGGGTTGGTTGGATATCAAAGTGAAACGGGCTAGAGGACAGTGATAATTTAGCTGCAAAATATGTTTGCCCTTTAGAAGAAAGTCATGGTCTCAATGAGAAGTCAAGGACCAGCAAATCTCACACTTCTGCCCTGAAACAATCATTGCATTCTTATAGTTCATTAACAGAAGTTCCTTAACTTACAATCTTGCTAACTTCTAATAATTGCCTTATGATACCAATATACAAACAAAAGCCTTCCTGCTTGACTATATGTAGCAAGGTGTAAACTTACAACCTTAACACACTTTGCATCAAAGCATTTTCCTTGTAAACTTCACAGCACAATACTTCACTTCAAACAAAAACCAATAGAAAGTATAAATGCAATAAAACTGGTTCAAGAAATACCTAACCGCCATTCGAAAATCAATTCATACATCCCTACAATATAAATTTGTGGACAAACTAAACTATCTTTATTATTTTGTGGTGATTCGGTAGGATCCACCAACAACATGGAGAAGGGGGATGAACGTAAAACCACCACTGAAAGCGATAACAAGAAATGGCTGAATTGGAGACTCTGAAACAGGATACTGAAAACACTAAATGGAGGAAATATTACTGGAGGTGCAAAAACCCAAACAAATATGTGAGTGGACATTGGGTGGCGTTGCTATATATTGACGAAATAGTTGGGTTAGGTATAAGGGTAATGATGCCCTATCGACATATTGTTTGATGTAGCAATGGTGAAAGAAAACTCTGCATCAGTCTCTTGCAAAGAAGATGCTTTTAATCAAAATTGCATTTCAAAATTTCCCCAACACAACCCAAACAATTGATTCCTATCTCATTTCTATTGACCATTCCATTTTTCACCATTTCCCATTCTTTTGGATTCTTTGTTCCAATCAATATATGCTTCTTGTTGTCAATGATAAGCTAAATATTCAATACCTAACAAGTCTTGTGATCTTCATATAAGATAACAACCCCACACATAACATTCACTTCTACCTATTTACAAAGCCTGTTCTTTCAACTTGTCCAGTTGCACACCAAGTAGTCCAATCAAGTTAGCTGACAAATCCTAAACCAATTAAAGAAGTCATCAAACATATAAAGCTTTTCCACTGAACACGCAACACGTAAGACAATAGCAATATTAGGTCAGTGGGAAAGTAAGCTATAAGTACCTATCATGTAGTTGTTGCTTACTTGAGTATATCTTTCATACATAGTGTGACAGAACAATTCACACAAGTCCAGAACCAAACTTCAATACAGCACAGGATTCCTCTTCAAAAGTCAGGTTCGAATAATAAACTTAATTTATGCATAACATAGAAAAATAATACTTCCCCTTCCCAAAGAAGAGTTACATTTTTTATTAGGATGCTTTTCAAGTAGAACTTTGTTGCGGATTCTAAACCTCTTTGGGAAAATCGACAATCATATCAAACTTTGTAACGAATAGTACACAAAATAAGAGGTAGATTATATGTTTGGGCAAAAAATTGATAACATTTCACAGATACTACTTCAAAAATGAGTTAAGTTGGTATAAGAGAACAAAAGATGCTGTTTTGGGTTTTTTCCTTTTCTTTTTAGAACAGTGCGGTACCGACACCATTTGAGGAAGATGCATACAATCAAAGCATAGCATTTATCCTGTCAATTATATGTTTCCTTTTGAAATAAAACTATAAAACAGCAAGAAATGGTAATAACAAGTGAATGTGTAAGCTCTAATAGTGGTTTACCTTCAAGTGCTCCAACTCATCCTGTCGCATCTCATATTGTATCGGTACCTCCGCCAAGCCTAAGCACATACATAATAGTCATATTACGCATAAATATATGAAGAAAACACAATTCAGTTTAGAAAGAACCGATCGTACTACATACCAGAGACTAGGGTTTCAGATTGGCAAGTTCTAGAATATGCGACGATTTCCATAGGCGAACTCTCTAATTCACTAACCTCTCTCTGATCATCAGTGGCATCATCGTCGTCGTCATCATCATCGTATACATCCTCATTTACGGTGCCGGAATCTTTAGCAGCGTGGTGGTGAGCGTGCCTTTTTCCGGCAGTTGTCAAATTTTCCAATTGAGTTGCTTCAGAGCTCCGATCACTGTCATCATCCATGGCGGAATCTGAAGAATTGTAGTGGGAATGAAATTGTTGAGGATGTTTGTTAGTATTTGTTTGTTCCAAAGTGTTTTTGGTCTTTGTCAAGAGAAGAAAAGTCGTTTCAGAAAGGGTGGTGTGTGCTCTGCTAATTATGGACACTTCCTCACTATTTCTCTTCGTCTTAGTTTCATCAACTTTTTTATATATATTTTTACAAAGTTAGAAGGGTATCATATATTTTAATGTTATGATGTGATTTAAAAAAATGATAATGTTTTTATTTTTAAATAAAATAT
>NW_020200570.1:137364-160431 GCF_001531365.2 Cynara cardunculus var. scolymus | reverse complement strand
AAAAGGACACTTATTTGAAGAAACACTAAAATATTAATATTGATAATCAATATGGAATAAAGGGAGCATTATTTTTTTTTAATATTATTTTTAATAATAAAGGAAATTATGGATTTCTCAACCTCATAATGATATAATTGAATAAATACACTTATTTTTTTAGAAATACTAGAAGGGTATTTGCACAATACAACGAGATATATCTTGATTTTAATGTTTCATTTTACTTTTTTGTCTCGATCGATGTTATAATACGGTTTTATATGATTTTGAGAAAACAATAAGTGGTACTGACAATTATCGAATATGGGCTTGTGCTATGACCTTAGCTCTTGAAACCAAGAATAAACTTGGATTTATTGATGGAACTTGTGTTAGACCTATTGATGATTCTGCTCTTCAAAAACAATGAGAAGATGTAATTATGTTGTGTTAAGTTGGATTTTAAGTTCTGTAACTGAAGAATTGTTTTTAGGTCAAGTGTTTTCAAATGACTCCTCTAAAGTGTGGGGAGAATTAAAAGAAACTTATGACAAAGTTGATGGGTCTGTTACGTTTAATCTTTATCAAAAAAATTAATTGTTTAAGTCAAAATAGGTCTTCTGTTTCTGAATATTATCTCAAACTAAATTTTCTATGGAAACAGTTTGATGCTCTTGTTACTCTTTTCACCTGCACTTGTAATGCTTCTCAAGAGTTTTTCAATCACTCTTAGTTAAAGCTTATGTAGTTTTTAATGGGTCTTGATAATGTCTATCAACCTATCAAGAGTAATATACTTTCAAGGGATCCCCTTCCCTTTATCAAAACTGTTTTTTCTCTTATATCTAGGGAAGAATCTCATCTTGGGGTGTTTTCTGGGAACAAAAGTCAAAACAATGCCTTTTTTAGTAAAGTTGGTGAAAACAATAGAAGGACTGGTAGGCAACAATCAAATTTACTATGTAAACATAGTGTTATGTCTGGCCATACTATCGAAAGATGTTTCAAACTCAATGGTTTTCCAAAGGATTTTCAAAATAGACCACCTAAACCATCAAATCTTGATTTTAAGTCTGTGTCTAGTAATGGTTGTGTAACAGACTCTCTTGGAAAAGAAAAACCTCTTCATCCTTTCACACCTTCTCTTTCTGAAGAACAAGTGATTAAACTTCTTGCCTTGCTGGATCAAAAGAGCATTCCTGAGACTATGTCTGATAATATGGCAGGTGTGTCAAAATTTTATAAATCTAGTTGGATTATTGATTCTGGAGCCAATCAACATGTGACATCTAGTTTTTCAAATTCGGATAATGTGGTTGACAAATTTAAATCTAAAGGTTAACATCCTAATGTAACAGATGCAAAAGTTAATAAAATTGGAAACTTAAAGTTGTCTAATAATGTTACTCTGTTTGATGTCTTAGTGGTTCCTGACTTCAATGTCAATTTGTTGTATGTTCACAAACTTGCTAGAGGTATTAAGTTGTATGTGGGGTTTGATAGTCTCGAAAAAGAATGTAATGAGGATTGGTAGTCAAGATGGTGGTTTGTATTATTTTTTTTACTAATGTGCTAAGAGTAAGTTGGTCCTTATTTCTGCTTCTCCTATTGCTCAACGTTGTGTTTCTAGTCAATTGTGGCACAATCGTCTGGGTCATCCTTCTGATCAAGTCTTGATTGTTTTAAAAGATCAACTGCAGATTGGAAGTGATGCTACTCATCCTTGTGAAATTTGTCATATGGCCAAACAAACTAGGGAAAAGTTTAATGTAAGTGATCATAAATTTAAGTCCCTAGGTGATCTTGTTCATTTAAATGTTTGGGGTTCTTATAGGGTGATCAACAAGGAAGGATTTAAGTTTTTTTTTTACTATAGTGAATGATTATACTCGTGTTGTTTGGGTGTATTTGTTAAAAGGTAAACATGAAGTTGCTGATAATATTGTGTCTTTCTACAATTTGTTAGGAACCCAATTTAGCAAGCAGATTAAGGTGTTTAGATGTGATAATGGAACTGAGTTTACTAATTCCTCATTAGGTGAGTTTTTTAAAACTAAAGGAATTATTCATCAGACGTCTTGCGTTCATATTCCCCAACAAAATGGGGTTGTGGAACGCAAACATCGTCATATGTTGTATATGGTTAAAGCTCTTATGTTTCAGGGAGAAATTCCTTTAAAAATGTGGAATGTATGTATATTAACTGCCACTTATCTCATAAATAGAACACCTTCCTCCATTTTAGGAGGGAAGTGTCCTTATGAGCTTGTTTATGGATTCCAACCTGTTTTAACTCATCTGAGGAATTTTGGTTGTCTTTGTTTTGCTACCAAAACTAATGTTTCTAATAAATTTTCTTCAAGAGCTTGCTAATTCTCAAAAGGGTTATAAGTTGTTTAGTCTTGATACAAATAAAATAATTGTTTCTCGAGATGTCAAGTTTTATGAAACTATATTTCCTTTTAAAATGAGTTTAAACAAGTTGGATAGTCATATTAAACAGTGAAGTAAATAATCTAAATTCTTTTGACTTATCCTTTGGTTCATCTACTAATATTTCTGATTTACCACCCGATGATAAGGTTAGAGATCAACCTCCTTTGGAGGAAAATAATCAATCTGTCTTTTGGTAATAGCCCAAGTAGAGCTGCCAGTAGGCAACAACTAGGTAGCATAAATATCCTCAATGAAAATCCTAGAGGAGTTACCAGTATGCAATCACTGAGTAGCTCAGAGGTAACTGCCAGAGATAGTATAGGGTCTGGTGTGCAATTTTTGGATGCTCACTGAAGACTCAATCATGCTGAAATTCAGATATCCAACATGAGGGTAGTTCTACTCTCCAATCTGGTCCTAGTACCCGAAGAATAACTAGAGCTTCCAACTTTTCTAAAAGATTTGATGATTTTGTAATATAAGGCAAAGTTAGTTATGTAATAGAAAGAGTGGTAAACTACTCTAAATTGAATTCTGAAATTTTTTGTTTTCTATCAAATTTAAAGAAGTTTATTGAGCCAAAGACTTTTTCAAAAGCATGTAATGATAAAAATTGGATTTCTGCTATGAATGATGAAATGGAAGCTCTGTATAGAAATGGTACTTGGATTATTACTGATTTACCTCTTGGGAGGAAGCCCATAGGTTGTAAATGGATTTATAAAGTTAAATATAAATCATCTGAAGAGATAGAAAGATATAAGGCTAGATTAGTAGCTAGATGATATAGTCAAAGAGAGGATCTTGATTATAAATAAACTTTCTCTCCTGTTGTAAAAATGGTCACTTTCAGATGTATAAAGCTAGATTAGTATCTAAATGATATAGTCAAAGAGAGGGTTCTGAATATGAAAAAGCTTTCTCTTCTGTTGTAAAAAGGGTCACTGTCATATTATTATTGCTCTTGTTGTTCAAAATAATTGGTCATTATTTCATCTTGATGTAAATAATGTTTTCTTATATGGTGATCTGTCTGAAGAAGTATATATGACTTTACCTGAAGGATATTTCAACTCTAGTGACAAAAGAATGTGTAAACTTGTAAAGTCTCTATATGGTTAAAGCAAGCACCACGTCAGTGGTATGCTAAATTGTCTTATTGTCTCATTGCTAATGGTTTTGTTCAAAGTATAAATGACTATTCTCTTTTTATCAAATATAGTAACTTTGGGTTTGTTATTCTGTTAGTATATGTTGATAATATAGTTATAACTGGAAATAATCTAATGGAAATAAATCATGTCAAAACTTATTTAAAAAATAACTTTTTAATTAAGGATCTTGGCAAGTTGAAATTTTTCTTAGGAATTGAAATTCTTAATTTTTATGGAGGTATATGCATGTCTCAAAGAAAGTATTTTTTTGGAATTAATAAATGATTTTGGTTATTTAGGATGTAAACTAATTAATATTCCTATGGACATGAACCTTACCATTATAGATTATGTGAATTCTCCATCTTGTGATCCATCCTTGCATGATTTTACCAGTTACCAAGAAAGGGAGTGGGTTTTACCAGGTCAGGATCTTTTCTTTTGTCTGCTTATGTTGATGCTGACTGGGGGAAATGTCTTTCTTCAAGAAGGTTTGTTACTAGTTATTGTTTATTTCTTGGAAAAGCAAGAAACAAAATACAATTTCCCATTCTTCTGCTGAGTCAGAATACAGAAGTATGGCTTATGTTACTTGTGAAATAATCTAAGTTCTTAAGGTTTTATCTGATTTAAGAATTAAAGACTTACTTCATGTAAATCTATATTGTGATAATAAATCCGCAGTAAAAATAGCTTACAATCCTGTGTTTCATGAACACACTAAACATATTGAAATTGATGTATATCATGTTCGTGAAAAGGTTAGTGTTGAAGTATTAAAAATTGTTAAGATACTCTTAACAGAACAACTTGCTGATATTTTCACTAAGTCTCTTGGTGTAAATCAACATAGTTACCTATGTTCAAAGTTAATGATGATTGACTTGTTTAAATGCCAAGATTGAGGGGAGATGTTAAATATTGTGTATTGTAGTACAATCTTGTCATTTATAAGCTTTTGGTCTTATTTTGTAGGAAATTATGTTGAAAAGGGTATTTCTATAGATTTGTAGAAACTTAAGGATGTGAGCTGAAGTTGTGAAGAGCTGGACGTCACCATTGCATATTTGATGGAAGTTCAACCATCATTTGTTTATTTTCTAGCTGAGTATTTAAGCTTTTTATTATTCTTTTAATCATTCATTTTCTTTTCAATATTCTCTCAACATTTTCTAAAGACTCTTGTTCTTGAGAGCTCTTAGGGTTTCTCGTTACCTTCTTTTCATAACTAAAAGGTTTGATTAGTTTGAAGAGGTTCCTCTCTAACAAAAGAATATCTCTGCACCTTCACTCGAAGACCCACTCGAGACCTTGAGTGCAATATTTCTTATCAAGAGATTTTTGGCAGAATTGTACCAAACATTACTCTGATGATCATAAGTTGATGTATTTTACAAACATGTGTGAGTTTATTCCATTTCAAGAAAAGAATCTAACTTTCTTACTCTTGATTTTCATTTTAGTTACAACTGCATTAAAGTTACCTCACATGACCCATCGTGAGTTACGTGGTCAATATCTAACGATTCATCATATAAGCATGACCTTTTTGTTGAGTCCCAATTTAATAATAGAAACGAAGGATTTTTTTTAATTTGATTTACTGTTATTTTATGTTAAATAGATCAGACTTTTTGTAATTTGGGTATTGTGAAAACACAGTTACATCTGCAACCATGTATGTTATTACACATGAATGCACACATGCAAGTACAAATATATGAACCACAAGGGTGGTGCCTGATTAGTTTGAGCTTGGCTCCAAAGGTCAAAAGTATCAGGAGGTCTCAGGTTCAAATCCAAGGAGGAAAAAAAATCCCCTTGTGGTCACGGAGATTCAGATGCGGTGACTCTAGGCTATCTGCAAAGCAAGTGGTCGCCCTGGGATTAGTCGGCTCGCATAGCGGGTTGGATATCCAGGTTAATAAAAAAAAAGTACAAATATATGTATATATGGCACATGCTCATACATGAGTGCACGCATATGTGGCATGTATACGTACATCCAAAAATTGCATATAGTGTGCATCCTTATATCTTTTTCATCATTACATGGCTATAAAAGTTCAGGAAATGTTCAAAACAACTCGTTTTTACCATACATAGACATAACTCAGTCTCTAAAGACTGGTCCTAGAAAGCCTTATTGGCTTATTCAATCATCAAAGAGCAAAGATCATTCTTAACTGACTTTTTGGCCTCATGCTCACCTTCGTTGGTCATTTTTGTGCTGGTACTCGATTGTAGTCTCATTTGTGCATCTCTAACCGCAAACATAGTTGCATTTATTTCAATTTTCTCTTTCTTGTTATCAGGTTTCGATCTGAATGTGTGTTATCTTATACTTATGTTGTTACAAGTTTTTGCATGTAATCCAACTGAGCAAAAAAAGGATGGGTGAAAATGAAAAAGATGATAGGAAAATGTAAGGTGTTTAGACAAAATGGGGCGTCTTGACGAGTTGGTAAGTAGGGGGTAAACGAGCGGAGTCGAGTTAAGTAGCAGGTTTAGCTCTATCTCAAATAACTTTTTTCAAAATTAGGGTCGAGCTCGTTTTTTTTTCTTTTTTGAATGTTAGAGCTTGAGCTCGTTCTAAAATTGAGTTATAAATTATACCTAGATTTGAGTATTATATGTATTCATTTATGGGCTTGAATTCGAGACGATTAACTCGTTTATGGGCTACACCTCGATAAATTTATATTTTGATTGGACGATTTATGTACATATGAACATGTTTCACTCGAAATCGTGTATGATCAAATGGCTTGCCTCGAAAAATTCAATCGGGGTTTCGAGCAAAGCAAGTCAAATATTGGTGTTATGAAACTCGAGTTATTAAGTTAAACGAGTTTTATTTTGTGTTCAAAATCGACTCTAGCTCGAGAATCATGAAGCTTGAGCTTGAGATAAACGAGCTCGAGCTCCTATAAGTGTGATCAAGAAGTCCTAAAATTTGAGTGTGGTATGAATCGGTTTTCATTGACAAATCAATTTTTTTTTGTTATTTTTTTTAATTTGATAAATAATTATGTATTAAATATGATTACAAAAATTATGTCAACTTTGATAAAAGGAAAATTCACTGGTTAAAAATGATGCAGGCTCGCAAGACTATATCCCACAAGGTAACTAGCCACAACAGTCGCATTAGTAATAAAATAAGCATTTCGACATGATCGAAATCAATATCGACAGTGGAACCATACGAAACACAGTCATGGGTTATAGTTATCTTTCCTACATGGACCATCACAGTCTCACACAGACACTCTTGTTCTATAAGTTACTTTACCCCTTAATATCAATATTTCCACATACTGTAGACCACATAAAAAGTAACACATATTTTATAATCTAATAATATTAATCAAAGCTTAATTTTATAGGATTAGCATATTGGTAATTGTTGTAAATATGCATTACAGTTGAAAAAGGTACAAGAGAGCTCACTTGATATGAAATGTGATGAAACAAACTTTATACGGGACGAGATATCAATACTGAATACTTGCACTTGATTAAGATAGGTAATGATTATAACCTAGGTAGTTAAACCCGTTCCTTAACGCCAAACATTACCTCGGAACCTTAAACAATACCCTGAAAACCTCGAAACACCATATAAGAAAAATGCAAAAATCAAACCACAGGGGCTTACGTGACCTAGGCCACAACTTGAGATCGCATGACTAGTTGCAGGACTCTTTGAAGTCACTGGTTTGACCCAATTTCTGCCCAGCTTCATCATTTCTCATACTCAAGTTGTAAATCGCATAATTTTGCATGCAACAACAAAAATTTCAATCAAAATAATCAAAGAAGCCTCTAAATCCATTTCTAACATCGTAAATCTTACAAGGATACCAAATTCAAGGATTAAATTCCATTAACTTTCTAAAAGTCTAAAACCCAAAACCATCATAATATGATGAACACCCACAAAGATGATCAAATCGGTTAAAACCAAACTAAAAAATAACTGAAATTCGACCATAGAATGATTCTTTGCTAACAAATAACTTTGGGAGAAAACCCAACTTTTCTACCCATGAATCTAAAATATACCCTGGAATTGGAAGAAGTCCAAAAGGAAGAATTCTGTAACACCCCTAAAAATAAGAGATAGTTTAAACTGTAGAAATAAAGGGGGAATATCAAGAGAGTTCACATAAAAAATGGACGGTAGCTAACAACCTACTAATCTAAACCAATTCTAAATCTAGATTACAATCGGGTGTCTCTACAATCCAATTCCAAAAGAATATGTATAACAATAATAACTCCACAATTGTCCTCCAAAAGATGGTAACTAAAAAATCCCTCTATCGGCACACATCGCTCCACTCAAGCATTAGGAACTCCATCGCTAAGAGATTCTGGTATACATGTTATTTAAGAAAAGTGTTAGGCTTAATGCCTAGTGAGTTCAAAAGGCTATAAATTAAAAATATAAAGCAATAAACAGGAAACATACATTTAATCAAAGTCATTTTGTGCATTTAAATCAAGTTCACCTATGGAAGAGCACAAAACATCTTACGATGACGGGGGAGTCCTGATTTACCATTGGTAGTGAAGAAACACATAAGTAAGTCATAATTCAATGTTATATAAGTATCAGTTATGGATAACCAATCATTAAGATCAACCTCTCTAGGTCTATAGTTTAATGAGTTAACAAGCTTAACTTTTCCACGTCTTTTGCTTGTGGAGTCACGAAGTTCAACCATACCAAGTATTTACCTTAAGATCTCCAAGATCCAAGTTAAGCTCATTCACATATAAATTACATTATGTTGGTCAATGGTTGATGTTCGACTCTAAGAATCCACAACCTTATTGCCTACGAAGACCCAATATTCCTATTTCAAGTTACAAATAGGGAACATTCCATATACATCAAATCAAACTGAATTCTATGTCTATGGATCTGTTGCATTCTAGTTTAAAACATATATCTTTCTTGATATGCCAACCATACTCAACACATAAACATTTGTATAACAATAGTTATCAAGTGTGTAAAATCCACATTTTATCACCAAAATCAAAGATATGAACTTTATAAGTTTTGGTTCCAAAACTCATCAAACTTTGAAGAAATCATCTCCCATGTATATAAAATCATTCCCCACACTTACTTTGTCAAATATACGTAAAATCCCCAAAATCTCAATTAAGACCTAGTTGGTCCAAAATCAATCAAATGTGAAATACTTTTGAAATGGAACTTAAGGGACGTTTGGTTCACAAAATGATTTATGAAGAAATGGAATCTGTCAAATGAATTGGAATCTGGAAGGAATTGATATTGAATGTTATCAGGTTTGAGTTTGACCAAATGTTTGGTTGACAGGAATTGAATGTAATCTGTTTAATGAGAAAAAAATGTTTACCATTTATGAAATATTAGTGAAACATCTAAGGATATAATCACAAACCCAACTCACATTTCTTTCCTTTTTTGATAAATTTAGGTCAGAAGAGGAGAAAATCAGTGAGAGGATGAAGTTTCTTCAAGATGTTGATCCTGGTTGTAACAAAGTAAGCATAAAGTTTCCATTTTTATTCACTTCTTGAAGCCAAGATTGAGATGGGTTTTTATTTTAAATGTCACAGGAAGATCTTGTTCCTGTTATACTTGATGAAACTACAGTTCAATAAACACTAAACTCCACATTCACCATTGATTCAACTTCATGGACTTCAAAGTTCATAAACCCCTCGTCACTCTGTGTATTGTGTTTTCATATTATTTTTTTCCTTCATAAAACGCCAATCTAGCTTTTACCCATTTGAATCAGCTTTTTCTTTAAGGCTTTTCTTTTTAAAGAATTTCTGTTAGATTTTGATTCACTTTTTTATTATGGGTGAAGCTTCTTTCTGACTAAAGATCCCAACTTTCAATCATTTCTTTGTGAAAATCTTTATGGGGTTTCTTTTGGATGCGATTTGAGTTAAGTTGTATGTAAGATGGATAACTACAATATGCTACGTCCAATCAAACACACCCAACACAAAAAGGTTACAACAATGGTGGTTGTTAATCCATCAACGACGGCAAAGTCTAAGAAGCCTTTTGATCGCCAAAAGTCGTCGTTCCTGAAAGTTGTACAAATATCAATGAATGAATCGTATGATGAAATCGAAGTAAGCAGTAAACTGTAATCATGAGGGTATCTTTGTCATTTACACATTTTTTGGATGGAATGGATAATTCCATAACTTTTAGGAAGAAATGGTGAAATCCTGATTTGAGAGAATGTTTGGAATATAATTCCATTCCATAGGCAACCAAACGTTGGAATGAAATTTGGTCAACGAAATTGACCATTCCAGTTCCATCAGATTCCGACAGATTCCGACGAACCAAACGCCCCTTAGAAGAAGTAAAATATATCATTTTAACACGTACATAGTTTTATAAAAGTGTAGGATGAACTCACAATACTAGATTTTGGTGAAAACCTAGAAAATCACCAAAATGTTTGAAGATGAAGATGAGAGCTTGAATCTTGAATTCTAACTTTAATTCCTAGCTTATATGATGATTAAATCTTAAGAAACCCATGAAAAAGTGTCTTAAATGCTTCCTTGGTCGAGTTTAATTCAGGGATAAAGGATACGTTTAGAGAAGAAAAGATGTAGGTGAAGAAATGAATGAAAACCCTTGAATCTGGACCCTTTATGCGCAGACTAGGCTTTTACGCGACCTGGCGGGTGACTACAGGTCGCGGCGCAAGTTGCACGTGTCCAACAGCTTCCAGATTCCAGTAAAATAGGTCGTACGGTTTTGCCCATTTTCTTGGTTTAACTCACGAAGCTTTCTCCCATAAGTTAATCATACAAATCCTCACTAAAAAGAAACAGAGTTAGGCTAAAATCGAATGATTAAGCAGAACAAAAAATATTTAGAATTCCGTGTGTTACAAATTCATACTTCTAATGTTGATTCCAACCACAAATTTCAACAAAAATTCTTCACCAACTTAAAATCTCATGGAGACACACACATACTAAAACCTATGTAATATGTGATTCTGGAAAGGAGATAAATGAATCATCTAGTTACTAGAAGAATACTCACACAATACAGCGAGATACATCTCGATTTTAATGTTTTGTTTTATTATTATTTTTTGTCTCAGTTGATATTATAATATGATTTTATGTGGTTTTGATAAAACAATACTGTTTTTATTTTTGAATAAAATATAAATATGAAGATATCATAAAAAATTGAAAAAAAAAATATTGATATTAGTACGAAACTAACTATTTCGTTTTTTTGTGTATTTCTTTAATTATTTTTTTATTTGATAATATATATTTTATAAAGATAATAATCAAGTATTTTGTTAGAATTCAATGATTATCCTAATTATATTTTAGATTTTTTATATTTAAAATGAGATGTTTATTCTCTATTTGATTATGTTTATCTGTCGTTAGTTACACGAATTCAAACATGAAGCTTTAATAAGTTGTACTTACGCACAATTTACTTATAATCTTGAATTTTAAGTAATATGCATCAATAAACTGTAATTCATGAAGCTTTAATAAGTTGTACTTACGCACAATTTACTTATAATCTTGAATTTTAAGTAATATGCATCAATAAAATGTAATTCATGCATAAAAAAATGGTTTTTAAGAGTTTTTGTCAAATATTTTATAATATAGTGTAAATATAATTCAAACTTTCTACATAAACCCACTATAATAGATAAATTACATGCCCCAAAACTTCCAATTTATCCAAACTAAATCACCTTAGTTATTACAAAGGTGCATGCCGACAAATCTAATGTGGCCTGAAGTTAACAACGACAAACCCTCTAATATCCCTAAGGAGCTTGAACTGGTGACTGCTAGGGAACATACATAATGTTCTACTGGTTGAGCTATCACTCAGATTAAAATAATAATATTTTTTATGAATATAAATACTTACGAGATTTAAGCATTTTAATACAAGAATCTGACTTTGTTCCATTTTACTCTTTCTTTCTAGCTGATATTTTTTGACCTGTTAAATATAACATATTACACAAATTAATCTGTTTTTTTTATATTGGTCAAAATTGTCATCTTTTTAGTATAAACAAGTTTTTAATTAGATCATATTATCTGCTTAGGGGCCGTTTACCAAACGCTTACCTGGGTAATCGCTTACCAAGTAACATTAATTCATCGGATGAATATGGTAAAAATCAAAAATCTTACCCGGTAAGAGCGAGACAAGAACCAAGAGTCTTACCCAGTAAATGAGGGCGACGACTCTTACCACAGTAGCACTTATCGGGTAAATTGTTGCATATTATGTCGTTTTTGTGGACTAAAATCTTACCCGGTAAGTAGATAATAGTGTTAAATTTTACTGGTAAGCACTTATTGGTTAAGTGTTTGGTAAACGGCCCCTTAGTATATAAAATTAATTCCCTCTTATGTAGACTCTCTAAATTTACCTCTTGATATGATAATCCATAAGACCGTAACTATTCAATGAATTCACGATAATAAGCAAATTAACAGTCCGGACTTCCAACAGCCATCGTCTGTCAACCACTGATCACCACCATAGTTGGTCCGCCAACAACCCTAGTTTCTTCTCAGACTTTAATTCACTTCTCTTTGTTTCTCCAACCCCCTATCGTATGTTACCCATCTTTGCATTTCATTTAGGTTGCTTCATAGCCATGCAGGGGCCGTTTACTAAACACTTACCCGGTAAGCATTTACTGGGCAATTTTCCTTATCAGATGAACATGGCAAGGGACAAAAATCTTACCCGGTAAGAGCGATGATAAGAATGGAGAGTCTTACCCGATAAGTGGGGGTGACGACTCTTATTCGGGTAAGCACTTATTAGGCAAATTGTTGCATAAGATATGTTTTGATAGACTACAATCTTATCCGATAAAATAAATTATAGTGTTGACTTTTAACGGGAATTGCTTACAGGGTAAGCATTTAGGTAAACGGCCCCGCACTCAATTTGATTTATCTTTTATCATAGGGGGCCAAATAATCTAACAGTTCGACCAATAAATTCATATGAATCAATATTTGAGTCAATTCATTTCAATATTAGAAATAAAATTATTTTTTTTTAATTTTTTTTTTCCAGATATTAAGCTCTTATTCCACCCTTTAATTTTTAATATTGTTTCCTATAACAACTTTAATTTTTGCATATTTGTTTGTAATTACTGATTTAAACATCTTAATCAAAACCACAAGGGTGGTATCTGATTGGTTTATGCTTGGCTCCAGAGGTCAAAAGTACCAGGAGGTCTCAGGTTCAAATCCAAGGAGGAATAAAAATCCCTTTGTGGTCACGGAGGTTCAAATGTGATGACTTTGGGCTATCTGCAAAGCAGGTGGTCGTCCTGGGATTAGTCGGCTCGCATAGCGGGTTGGATATCCAGGTTAATAAAAAAAACATCTTAGTCAACGATATCTTTTCAAATGTGATTATATTTGTAGGAACCAATTCAAATAATAAGACAAAATATCGTTAGAATATAAAAATGGAATATTCATATGTGAATCATAAAAAAAATCCAAAAAACATCTATTTAAAGATGCATAGATAAACCAACGTTACAGATTATTCATATGAGTTCACATATGAATTCTTAAATGGTTTTTTTTTCAATGTATGAACTTTCCACTAACCTTATTATTCCCGATTACATTTGTATAGATATATATTTTCTAAAACATGAGTCGTTTTGCGATGAGGGTACATTTCAGTTACATTTTACCTTATGATATCAGTATTTTCTTTTGACAACAAATTCAATATATAATAGTTTTTTGGTTAAAAAGTTAATTACCAACAACCACAACTGGTTTTATATAGAACTCGAATCCAAAGACACCAATATAAAGATGCATTTTTGACTCACTTAGCGTCTGAGGCTAACCAAGGATAAGATGGGCTGAGATCGAACCCGAAATTTGTCTTGTATTTAGGCAAATCGCCTCACCCTTTTCTGAATTACATGCGATAGGCTAAGGGGTCGTTTACCAAACACTTACCCGATAAGTGCTTACCGGAAAAAATTAACACTATCATTTACTTACCGGGTAAAATTTTTGTCCATCAAAACGGCATTGTACGCAACAATTTACCCGGTAAGCACTTACCGTGATAAGAGTCGTTGCTCTCCCTTACCGAGTAAAACTTTTGGTATTTGTCTTGCTCTTACCGGGTAAGATTCTTGGTTCTTACCATATTTACCCAATAATGTAATGTGATTTGGTAAACACTTACTTAGGTACGCATTTGGTAAACGGCCCCTAATATACAATAGTTTTATAATGATACATTAAAAAAAATATGACCTCTCAAAAACAAATTGATTAAAACATGACTTTTGTTACAACTTATTAGTACAATAACATTTAAGATGTGAGAAAAACATGTTTTTAAAACATTGATGGGTCCCTCCTAAAAAAAGATTGATGTAGGTAAATTTAAAAAAACTAGAAGGGTATTCGTGCAATGCTGTAAGATACATCTCGATTTTAATGTTTCATTTTATTCTGTCAACGTTGATGTTATAATACGATTTTATGTGGTACTGAAGAAACGATAATGTTTTTATTTTTTTTGAATAAAATATAAATTTGAAGGTATCATAAAATTTTGAAAAAAAAATGTATCGACTTTAGTATCAAATTAAATATTTAAAAGTTCTTGTTTTTTTGTAATTTCTTTAATTCAATTTTTTATTATAATTTAATTTTGATTTAATAATGAAGCCATTTATTTTTTGTTTAATAATATAATTATTTATAAAAATAATACTTAGTATTTTGTTAGAATTCAATAATTATCCTAAATATATTTTAGATCTTTTATATTTAAAATAAGATCTTTATCCAGTATTTGATTATGTTTATCTGCAGTTAGTTACACGAACTCAAACATGGAGTTTTAATAAGTTGTACATACGCACAATTTTCTTATAATCTTGAATTTTAAGTAATATACATCAATAAACAGTACTTAATGCATAAAAAATGATTTTTAAAAGTTTTTGTCAAATGTTTTATAATATAGTATATATTATATACTAATTGTTTTTATAATAGCTAATTTATGAAACAAAAATAATTATAAGATGGAATGTTGTATTTAAGAAAGGACAATTTTTATAATATAAATTATGAGTAAACTACCATTTTTTTGTCTATGTTTTTGTTAAAATTACAATTTTTCCCCTGTAGTTTATAAATTACAATTTTTATCCTTATAACTTATAATTTATTATTACTTTCGTTCTTATAATTAATAGACTATTATTATTTAGGTCCTTATGATCTAAAATTCTTTATCGTTTTGGTCCGTTGTAGTTAAAAGGTAGGATTTAGTGTAGGGGATGAAAATTACAATAAATTACAAATCATAAAGATGAAAATCACAATTTCTAACATGTGAGAAGACTTTTCAAAGTTGATTTTTTTTTATTAACCTGGATATTCAACCCGCTATGCGAGCCGACTAATCCCAGAGCGACCACCTGCTTTGCAGTAACCCGGAGTCACCGCATTTGAACCTGCGTGGCCACAAGGGGATTTTTATTCCTCATTGGATTTGAACCTGAGACCTCTTGATACTTTTGACCTCTGAAGTCAAACTCAAATCAATCAAGCACCACCCTTGTAGTTAAGTTGATTTAGCAATTGAGGCTAGTAGAGGGTTCAAAGTCCATCTCCTACATGATTCAAACTTGAACCTGTTTTTATTTGATATTGTTACCGAGGATCGGCCCGAACCGATCAATCCCTATTTTTTGAAAGAAAAAATTTAGAATAGAACCGGTTCTTATTTGGACCAAATAAAACATGGTGAAAAACCCAATTAAAGTAGAATTAGAATTTAGGGGTAATTACAAATTTGGTCTGTGTGGTTTGTCAAAAATAACACTTTTTGTCTTTGCAGTGTTAAATTACAAGATGATCATTGTAATTTGAAAAAAAATGTCTGGATTTGGTTCTTTTCTTTAACAGTTGTTAAAAGAACTCAGTTAAATGTGAGACATCATCATTCTTTTTTGTCTTTTTATATGATTAAAATCAATTTTTTGATTTTGGACCATGTGGTTTTTTATTGTCGTAAAGGACAAAAAAAAAAAAGATACCCCTTTATTTAACAAAAACTTTTAAAGCCTTATAATGAGAGATCAAATTGAAAACATTTTTATAAATCACAATAACGAAGGATTGAAAAATATTATTTTTAACAAACCACACCTAGGGGTGTTCATGGATTGGGTTGATTGGGTCGAAGACATTTGAATAACCCAACCCAATATTTGCGGTTTGAAAAATCTTAACCCAACCCAACCCGTACCAGTTGGTCGGGTTGATACTTTGGTACATTAAAATATTCATCTAACCTGGAATATGTTATTTCTCTACTCATAACTTCTTTTTCATCATCAACAATTTATTACAACTTATCCATACTTCTTACGTATATCACATTCCGTTATTTTTCTCAATTTATATATGTTCACATTTACTGAACATATATGCGAATAGATTGAAAATATGTGTATATGAAGAGCATACATGATAATGTAATTGTCTAATGTACATATTAATAAAAATTCAACAATCATATTAAATCCAAAAAATAAAAGGATATCAGGTTCATCGGGTTGAGTTGAGTTCAAATAATAGTAACCTAATATCAATTCAATACCTACGGTTTAACAATTTTACAACCCGATTAGAAATCAAAGTTACTTTAAATTGAGTTATTTTTTGTTGAGTTGGGTTGGGTTGATTGATCGGGTTGGCTAGGGTTTTACCACTAACCACACCTACCAAATTTATATTCTAAAATTTAATATGCGAATAAATGTGTTAAATGTGTTAACACATGTGTTAGGGTTTTACCACTAACCACACCTACCAAATTTATATTCTAAAATTTAATAAGGGAATAAATGTGTTAAATGGATTTCGAGGGGGTTTAGTATAAATTAATGATTTGCTTTTTTATGGTGGGAGTTTTAGGCCACAACAATATCTGATTAAATCCTACCACCCACGGATCGTGCAGGTGAATGAATTGTACCTAGTCACCGTTCCGTCGACGGAGATACATCGGTGAATCATAATTCGGCCGTCGAATCGATGCATCAGCCGTTGCTTGAACTAGGTTTGTCAATTTCAGCTTTGAAGTTCATCTGTCCTATAACTTTGATCGATTCGTTAGCATATGTAGTTTAAACTCTATTCTGCAACGCCGTGATTCCGAGTGTTTGAGCCTTTTCCTTTTGCTAAGTTCTTCTTTCAAATTTAAACAAGGATAACGAAGTGTGTTGCAGTTTACTTTGATATATCCTTCTGCTTTTGGTGCTTGTGCTTACAATTGAAATCGGATAACTGGACTCGATATAAATTGAGAAGTTTAAGTTTTTCGAGAAAAAATTGGCAAGCCTGTTGAACTTTGTAGTCATTTCGAAATTTACAGCAACATCATGTGGGTTCTTCATTTTAAGAGTGTAATTTAGCATAAAACTGGAGGTTTTTTCCCTCTTGAATAGACTAATGATTAATGAAGTCGTTATATGTGTGCGTGAGTCTAGTTGGTAAGTTTGATGACAATGGTTACAATTTTGACCTTTGAGGGTGGTTTTTTTGGACCAGCTATGTGAAGTTCATCCTCTCTGTGAGAATATGTGGAACGAATACTCTCCACAAAGACTAGATCTCTTTTTCTAACATATATGAAGAAGAAATGGTCTAAGTCCAGCCATTGTGGGATTCCAACATGCCCCCTCCAAGAGAGGTGACATGGACACAGATTGTCCCAAGTCCAGAGGGGACTACAGGCCCAAAATGTCAAGTCCCTAGAGTGGTAGACATAGAGGAGGAGAGTATAGATTAGATGTTGGCTAAGATACATGATACAAACAGTGGGTTCAAGAAGCCATTGATAGAGAAGATGACAGGGTTTTCTCATCATGGACTGAAGAAAGAGCGTCAAATACAGTACAAGGAAACAAGAGCGTCAAATACAGTACCTATCTCAACTATACACTGATTACAAAACTAGTCCTTGATATGTATACAAAGCTATAATAGTAATGGGTAATCTGTTACCTTTTAAATCGGTTAATTCTTTGACTTTTTTGCTTGTGTGGCTTTAATGAGGTGATATGGATGACATATCATTTTGATGACTTAACTAAAATTAAATTAAAAACATATTTCAAATTATTATTAGTGATTTTCATTTTTCATTGCTATTATCTAAAAAAACATTTAATTTTTTTTTACTTTTTCTTATTAAGTTGCATTTAAATTAAATATTYTTARAGTAAAATATTTATTAAATAAATATGCAACATTATTTTCGAGATATATTTTATTTGTAAAAAAGACAACTTTTCCTATTTTATGTTGTTCAAATAAATTCATATCTTTTAAAGTTCTCTTTAAAATATTAACGAAATAAATTGTTATCTACAATTTTTTAATATTRTTATATTAATAAATACTTCAAAAAAATCTAATTAATTTAATATATTTATACGTCAAGTAAAAAGTTTTTAAACAAATATAATATATTCGTCAAGTAAAGATAATATTTTTTGGTAAAAAAAGAACAATTCTTATTTTCCTATTTTCAAAAAACATATATTTTATTAAAAATATTAACGAGATAAGTTGTGTTCCACTAGTTTTATTGATATTGGTATATTAATGAATAATTTAGAATTTTTTAATTCATTTAATACATTTATTAAAAAAACATGTAAAATATCTAAATATTAAAATTAAAAATACAATGTTTAATAAGAACTAGTAGATGTTATAATAAAATAATTTTGAAAGTACAATGATGTAGTAAGAAAGTCACATCACTATAGTACATGTGGACAGCCTACGTGGACAATGAGATGGCTTGTAAACCTAGTATAATAGGTAAATTTAAATCAAAAGGTTACCCAATGCTATAATGGGTAAATTTTTCCAAAGTACAATGTCCTAATAAAAAATAATTTGAAAGTACATTGATGTAATAAGAAAAACCGAAAGTACAATGCTATAATAAAGAAATTTATGAAAGTAGATTGCTATTTTTTGCAATTTTTCCCCCAAAAGTTTAACATGAATCTCTGGTTTGTGAGAAGCAGACAATGAGACATCTCGCAAAATGTTCTATTGGGAATTGGGATTCATCGCCCCTGAGGTGACTCAATGACAAGGGTGCCTTAACAGGGGCCCCATACTCTTGGTGTCCATGAGACTGCTTAATGTATATAAACTTACTTCCTAGATTCTAATCTATGGAGCCACAGGCCTTCATGAAGGTTTGACTCATATATAGTTTACTTAATTCGTTATAATAGGCTTCTTAAGTGARACTTCATTTGGGAATATAGCATAGTTAACCAAAATTTAGTACACGAAAACTCTTATACAGGGAAGCAAGCAGCAACATCAGTAGGATAACTAAATTCATGGCATTGGCCTAAAACAAATTAATTGAATAAATATCCACTTTTGTATTTGAATGATTCATATGTTTTTCTAACATGCTTTCGATTCTTGAAGTGTTAACTGGTTTATGTTATGACCATCCATGTATTATAGGAGAAAGAATGGAGGAGGTACCACCAAAATCATTCCATGACAAAATATCTGCTTACAAGAACATGGTTCAGGAGGCATATAAGAGCAACCCTATCTCATACTGGATTCTTTTACTTCTGAGTAGTGCAGGAATGCTTATCGCTTTCCCTGCTTCTAGCCTTCTTTCTCGACTCTACTTTTCTAATGGTGGCAAAAGCAAATGGATCATTTCATGGGTATCGGTTGCTGGGTGGCCTATTCCTCTTCTTATCTTACTCCCTATGTACTTCTTCTCAAAAGCCACCCCAACTCCCCTAAACTTAAAACTCGCTCTTTCTTACATCGGTTTGGGTTTCTTAAGTGCTGCCGATAATCTTATGTATGCATACGCCTACGCCTATCTCCCGGCCTCAACTGCCTCCCTCCTGGCCTCCACAGTCCTCGTTTTTTCTGCAATTTTTGGGTATCTTATAGTCAAAAACAAGATTAATCTCTCAACCATAAACGCCATTGTGGTTATTACAGTAGCTATGGTTATCATTGCTTTGGACTCGGATTCCGACAGATTTGGATACATAACCGACGCTCAATATACGATTGGTTTCATATGGGACATTGTGGGATCAGCTCTTCATGGCCTAATCTTTGCTCTTTCTGAGCTTGTTTTTATAAAACTCTTAGAAGGAAAATCGTTTCATGTAGTCCTGGAGCAACAAGTGATGGTTTCCTTCTTTGCCTTTCTATTTACCACAATCGGGGTTGTGGTAAACAACGATTTTAACGGGATGAGTTCCGAAGCAAAAGGATTTATAGGTGGGGCAAGTGCATATTACAATGTTATCATATGGGGTATCATTACTTTTCAGTTGGGAGTTTTGGGTTCAACCGCTGTGTTATATCTATCATCCACTGTGCTAGCCGGTGTCCTTAACTCAATACGGGTGCCAATCACAAGCATTGCGGCGGTCATACTTATGCATGATCCTATGAGCGGTTTCAAGATTTTATCGCTCATCGCTACCTTCTGGGGGTTCACATGCTATATATTTGCTAGTTACCCTGCAAGTCCAGTTCCTTCACCATCTTCTAGTTAATAGTCTTGTTATATATATTCTTGCCCCCATTCTAGTTATTACTGGGTTCAGATCCTACTACGGCTTGTGGCATTCGTCCGATGTACCAATCGAGTGTCAAGAGCCGAAGGGTTGTGACCGTCTCTCTTTAGGAACATGCGTGTAAATTCGTTTGTCCTAAAACATGAAGTTGTTATTAAGGCTTACCTGTTATGAGGGCTTATTTGTGTTCTTTCATTTTCTGTTCTATTTGCTGCATGCTATATATAAAACATTCTTTATATCATTTCGTAAATCTATATACGAGATTTTAATTAAATCCATGGGGGCTGTTTGGCAATTGCTGAATGGTTTGGTGCAAAATGATTAAGTGGTCAGAATGATTAAGAGGCTCTCATGATATAGTGCAAAATGAAATATAATTGTTTGGTAATTGTATACAATGAAATTAGGGCTCTTAATGGTTAAGGGAGATCCAAGATACAAAATCATTCAGAGGGTTTTAGAACCATTAAGAGACAGACTTTTATTTTGCCAAACAAGATTCACCTCTTAACGATTCAGATGTTGCCTCTTAATGGAACTATTAAGAGGTAAACAAACAACTATTACGGATTCTATTTATCATTTTGGTTCCTTTAGATAAATGAACTTAAATGAGCTCTAATCAGGAGCACGACCTTCTAAAAAAAATTAGTGACAGGTTAAGGGATAGGTTATCATTTATCAAATACTAGTTAAGGTTGATTGGTTCGAATTGACTTTTTGCGTAAAAACGATTGCCCACTGGTCAACATACCGACGACTTTGAGGGTGGTTATACCAGTCCATATTAGTTGTACATTTAGGCTAGGGACCGAAACCAGTTATACCGTTTACATGGTTACATCTTCGGAAAGTGGGTTTTAATTAGCTCGTAGTAGAATCTTGCACATGTTCGTGCCAACACTAACAATCTATATTGGTTGCAGCTCGAATAGCTTGGTAATGGTAATGTTGCATGCAAACAATTGCTTTTTAAAGCCGATTCTCAAACATGTTTTAAAAGCTGTCATTTTTATAGCGAATCCATATCATTTGTTACAAAACTGGAAACAAATCAGAGCAGAAGTAACAACAATAAGATAACTTTTAATTACTTGCATCAATATATTTGACAAAATGTTACACAAAGAAGAAGAATAAGTTTTCAAGTATTACTACAGACAAAAACCCAACCAACAGTTATTTATTTAATTTCAAATAAATACGTGTTGGTATGAAATCAAGACAAAAAACAGTGTCTTAAAATCAACAGAAAAAGAAGGCAAAGGGAATCAAGAGGGAAGTAATAAGATCAAAATGGGACAAAAATGTACAAAAACAATGTGATGGTCATCGCTATGATAACAATGGGCGGTTATCTTTTTTTATTTTATTCGAGGTTTTACATGATTGATGATTTATATTTGAAATCAAAGAATGTTGAAAAATGTGTCTTCTTTTTGTAGAAAAAACGGTTGATTTATTATGTAATAGAAAATTTCAACCATGTCGGGAGGAGAATCCATTTCTTTCTGTGCGTGGGAGTGGGTGTGTATGTATATATACTAGTTGTGTATCCGCGCAATGCGACGGGAGCCATGAATTTTAACGATTTTGAAGTTCCACTGGTTTTATAAGATAAGATTTAACGATGATATATGTTATACTTGGTATTTACATATTAATACAATTTGAATAAATAAGAGTTATGGTTCCAATTACAGACTATCGATGAAAAAAAATTGTATGACAGTTTAAAATCCAACATATTTAAACGACTGCACAAATGTGTTCGATTTACACCAAGAGCAAAGAACCAAGAAACTTGAGTTTTAAGATAAACACTCAAAACCAATAAAGAAAACTACAAATTTGACAGATCATAAGCCATGAAAAGACCAAAAAAAGATGAGTTTTAGAATGAAATTTCAACTGCTTACTCTCTTTCTTGTTCAGAAACTCAGATTAAGGTTGAATTAATACATGTATATATATATTTATAAAAAAAAAACCAAGAACATATTAATTCAGAATATATTATACAGTGCAATTTGGACAGCCTAACTCCAAAATATATAGTATATATATAAACAAATAACTATAAAAGTATAAATCGTAAATATTAAAAATATTTTTTCACAATATATATAATATATAATAATATAATTAAGTTAAAAACTATTCAATATTCGACTCATTTCGAATGTATTAACGAGACGATTATAATGGTGTAACTTGTTAAAATAAAATTGTATTTTTTAAACATGTCTTAATTGATATACGATTATGTATATTAATTTGATAAAGGTTTAAAATGAAACATTTAAAAGTAAAGGACGTAAAGTAAATTAATTAACTAATTATAGTATATAAAGTGTAAATTTAAAATTATAATTTAAAAAAAATTGGGTTGTGAGAGGGGAGTGTATGTGAGGAGAGGAGGGGGTGAAAAAGTGATATAAAGGGTATATTGGTCATTTACTATTTTAAGACTTTAAGACTTTTGTTAAATTTGTTTTATAAGATAGTATATATATATATATATATATATATATATATATAGACTTAGAATCATGTGAGATCAAGGGTTTTTCATGAGACCCGTAAGATCAATTCTCAACCCTTGGATTAGATCTACAATATGAATATTCATAATTACAAAATTGCCACGAGACTTCTCAATAATCACAAAATTGTCACCGTGCAACTTTAGACAATTAAATCATTAGCTTATAAAGTTGATCAATGAACATAAATTGGTCTTACAGGTCTCACGAAAAACCCTT
>NW_020200570.1:89114-135819 GCF_001531365.2 Cynara cardunculus var. scolymus | reverse complement strand
AAAAAAGTCGAACCTTCACAGCAAAAACACTGTGAAGGTTTTAAAAAGTCACCTTCACATCATTTTGCTGTGAAGTTTCAAGTGTAAAATGTTGGTCTCACGGGTCTCACGAAAACAGGTTGGTCTCACATGATCCCAAGTCTATATATATATATATATATATATATATATATTTGGTTGCACAAATGTCAAGGGTTGTATAATAACTAACTTATATATATATATATACATATATATATATATATGTATATATATAAGAGGTTTACCTTGCAAACTACGTTATTTGTACAAACCGTACAAACTTCATTCAACTAATCATAATTTTTCATTTTATTCATTTTTTTTTGTAATTATGAGAGGTTGATTAATCATTTTTATTGTGGAGGGTGTTAATCATGGATACTATAATCTTCATTATTTTAATTTTAGAGAAATACATAAAACAGTTTTATTAAAATTTCATTAAATATTATATGAAACAATTTTATAACCATATATGAAACAACTTCATAAAAAAAAAAGTATTATATGAAACAATTTCACAAGATTAAACAATTTCATGAACAATTATTTTAAGATTAAACAATAAAATCGACGAATGAGAATGGTTTGCACGGTTTGTACAAATTGGATGGTTTGTATTTGTTCGCTCATCTCTATATATATACATCTAAATTTTTATCCAAGTCATCTCTTTATCCTTTAGTAGAATAATACTTAAGTAAATTTCACATCATTTCAAATTTAGTCCTTTTTTAGTTTAAGTTTATTCTGTAAAATGAAATTTTGTCAATAAAAAAGTAATAATTAAATATAAATAAGGAGTCTTTATGTCACACTACCGAGGTCCTCATTTCAAAAAAATATGCCACATTGGTCCGAGTTGTGAAGTGCTGTAAAGTTGTGTGTGATTGACTACATATGAGGTTTTAAGTTCAATGCTTCTTGTTCCACTTATTCTTTATTTTTATTTTTACAGCAGTAGCCGGTAGGAGTGCATGGCTAGGCTCAAATAGCTCAACAGTCTAGTACAGTACATGGCCCGATTCGTGATTTGATGCCCTTGGGCTGTGACACCCTAGGCCTGATCGCCCGCCCATAAGGACAAACCGTTCACCAAGAAGAGGGATTACAGTAAAATGGCTTACTTGCATGACAAAAATTGATTGATTTATATCATTTATGTTACTTCAATGATTGACTTGTAGGATTTGTAACGAAATCGAATTTCATTTTTTTATAAATCTTGCTTGTTTTGTTGTATTTGAAACAGAATTTCATTTTTTTTTGTAATATATGTTTGTTTTATAAATAATTATTATAAGGGAAAATCACCAAAACGACCAAAATATACCTGATGTATTAACGAAATAGCCAACCTCTACAGAAATTGCCAAAATGACCACAAGGATCTCCCCCGGGGGTAGATGTTTGACCATGGGGGCAATACCCTTCTTGTTTGACCAAATTGTACAAAAAAAATATTAAAAAATTAATTTGATGGGCCCACATGTATCTACTTTAGGTAACCAACACTATTTGCCGGGATCTACCCCTGGGGGCGATCCCCACCTAACCGGATCTACCCCTGGGGCGATTCATGTATTTTTTTTCCACTATTTTGTCTTTTAGTGTATATTGATTATGAGTGTTTTAATAAAAAAGAGAAGATTTAAATTGTTTTTTTTTACCTTTTTGAAAAGTGATTGTACACGAAATCATCAACATATAGCTATTATGCTTTGCTTTGATACAATCGAGACGGCGAGATGTAGATGTGGATGTGGATGTGGATGTGGATGTGATGGAGAAATTAGGGCATATTTGATGGAAGTGGAAGGACACAGATACGATCAAAACAACTGAAAATCCATGGGACTTGAATTTGAAATGACAGTCATCTTCAAAGGATTTTTAATACATTATAAGTCTCTGAATACACTTCAAGCTATTTTCAACAAATTCGATTAATTTCACCCTTTTTAGTTGATTTTTTTTAATTTAACCCGTTGAAAATAATTCAAACTTAAATCTATGGGTTTAAAAGTACTAGTGGTGTACCCGTACGATTCAGCGCGAATGAATCACAATTCTAAAACATTACTTTAGCCTTGAATCATGAGTTTGTGTGGTTATTTTACAAGTCAACTAATATATAAAGTTGAAGGTTAATATGGTGTATTAGCAAGATCGATTGAAAATATAATTGCACACATGTTGAGTTTCTAAACCCATATAAAGTTGAAGAGTTGGGGTGGGGTATATGCATGATCTGAAATCCTTTCTGATATTGTTGCTTCAAATTTCAATTTACTTCAAGAGAAAGAAGAACTTTGAATTTGAATTTGGGTTCAAAATAGAAAACAAAGAAAGTGTCAAACAACTTTGGGAAGAACAAACATATCTTTTTCATGTAAATACGGCTTAGGGGCCGTTTACTAAACGCTTACTTGGTAAGTGCTTACCGGATAAATTTTCTCATCGGATGAACATGACAAGAACCAAGAATCTTACCGGGTAAGAGCGATGAGAATGATGAAGAGTCTTACCCAGTAAGTGAAGATTATAATGCTTACCCAGGTAAGCGTTTACCCCATAAATTGTTGCATTCAATACGTTTTGATGTACTAAATCCTTACGCATCAAAATAAATTATAGTATTGACTCTTTTAGTAAGCACTTATCGGATAATCATTTGGGTAAACAGCCCCTTACTTAAATCTGAAACTTTAACCAAACAAATTATATGTTTTAAGCATTTGTACATTATGCATAATAGTTTGTACTTAAGAGATTTTTTAATTCCTTATATAAATTGATAGTACTTTATGTTTTAAGACTTGTAATTAAGACTTTTATCTAAATACTTATTAATGTACCATAGATATTTTGTACCATTAGAGGTTAACCCATTTTCCAACAAACCGGTTGGGCTTGGGCTTCATAAAGAAAATAGTCCAATGGAACTTTTTTAACCAAGAAAAGTTTGATCGCAAATCATCTAAATGATATTCTACACTAGAGATGGCCAAATCGGCCCGGGCCGGCCCAGGACCGCCGGAGGACCGGGACCGGAACCGACAAAGGATCGGCCCGGGAGTGGACCAGTAAGGACCGGTTACGGGACCGAAAACCGGGACCGGTTGAGGTTTTTGGTAGTTTCGTGGGACCGGGACCGGGACCAGTTATGGGACCGACTATGGACCGGCCCGGCCCGAAAATTCAAATAATTTTATAACTAAATGTATTTTTAAATAATTTTATAATGTATTTTTATAAGAAAACGTAATTTTAATTATATTAAAACGCATTTTTAATGTGTGTTTAAGTGACCCAATTGTAAATTTTATAATGTATTAAAAATATATATCATTAAAAAATAAAAAAATATCTTATTTTTTTTAATGCAAGGACCGGTTAGGACTGGGACCGGCGGCCCATAACTGGTTATGAAGTACCTTGACCGGTCCTATCATTTTCGAACGGGACCGAGACCGAGACCGGGACCGGTTACGCCGGGACCGGTTACGCCAGGACCGGTTATGGCCGGTTATGAGAAAGGTGATGACCGATTGGGACCGGCCCGAGACCAGTTTTTGGCCATCTCTATTCTACACATAAATATTACATGGACCATGATTATGGTCCTTAATCTTAGAGATGGCCAAATGGACCCAGTCCAGCCCGTAACCGATAGAGGTCCGGAATCGGAACCGGCGAGGGACCGGAACCGGTAGTAACCGGTTGTGAACCGGCGGTTATGAACCGGTTGGTGTTTTTGGCATTTTCTAGGACCGGAACCGGTTATGGGCCCGGCCCGGACCGACCCAGTCAACGAAAGTCAAACTGGTCAAACTAGCCGTTAAAAGTCAAATGAGCCGTTGGAGTTGGTCAAACCGGTCCTAATAATTAGTCTCGTTTTTCTACCAGTCTCTAGCTGGGTTTGGGCTCGTACGACGATCTCTACTTTTGCGTATTATAAATTTATGATATAAGATTTGATTTTTTTACTGTATAAATTATATAAAATTAATATTCATATATCTTTATAATTTTTTTACTTTTATAATTATCTTTCAGTATTCAAGGATACCCAAATGGTACAAGATTAGACGGTACTCAGGAGACAAAGTAAATGTCAAGATTAAAGAATTGAACCATGCTTTACCCAAAACCCATGTTTGTAGCTCTTGTATATATTTGGGACCGATATATAAAGTTATATTTCTTGATATATAAAAATATATGTTTATATGCAAATGTGATCTTGGAATGTTACACTTAGAGTGCATTTGGTTCGTAGAATGGAATTCGATGGAATTGGAATTCATCAAATGAATTTGACCACATCTTTTGATTGCGTTTGGTTGGATGAAATTGGAATGAAATTCTTAACGGAATTGGAATTTTTTTTGTGTCGTTCACGGAATTCAACGAGAAAATTACATAGATGGCATTTCAAGAAAAATCCTTTTTAGGATGGAAAGAACGCGAGAGAAAGAGAAAGAGAGAGAGAGAGAGAGAGAGAGAGAGAGGTTGAGCATACCAGATCGAGCAGAGTGAATGAGATCGAGCAGTTTTGAATAGGGATGGCAAAAAAAAAACCGAAACCGATGGTGAAAACCAAAAATCGAAACTTTCGGGCCGGGTTCAGGGACATCTTGTCGGGGATCGGGGACAAATTCGGGGATTTTAACGGGAGCGGGGACCGTGATCATCGCCCAGCCTGATATGTGTATATATATTAATTTTAATTTATACATACATACATACATATATATATATACATACATACATACATATATATATATACATACATACATATATATATACATACATATATATATATACATACATATATATATATATATATATAATATCATTAAAAGAAAATAGTGATATTAAAATTTTAAAAACTTTTATCCACTTTACTTCAACAACCCAAATAAGGCTCACGAAAAAATCTAGTTTATTTGTCTAATTCGTGATTTTAGTTGTATGATGTTTGAAGTTTTGTTTAGTTTTATATTGTAATCTAATACATTGTTTGTAATTGGTTCGATTATGTTTGAGACATTTAAACTTGCATCGTCAAAAAAAAATTGTAATTTACTTTTAATTGTGAAAATTAACATATTGTAATTTTTTTAGATCTGTTTCGGGTTTCGGTTATAACCAACGGTGAACGAGAAAAATAGGATTTCTACGTTAACAGGTTCCCCAACAGGTATCGGGGAAACCGCGGGGACCCGACGGGGATCGAGGCGGTCAGGGGGACGGTTTTAGTTATCAGTTTCGAGGACGGGGATACCAATAACTGGCCCGAACATGGCCCGTTGCCATTCTTAGTTTTAAACGAGATCGAGCATTGCAGAGCGAAGCAAATCGAGATACAACGTCGTTGAATTTGGATGAGGGATAAGGAATTTGTTGGATTAGAATTTGAAATCCGTGGTATATGGGATGAAATTGTGAAATCAATGACTTGAGGAATTTGTTGGAATTGGAAGGATTTTTTCAATCTATTATGTGAACCAAATATGGTATTTGGAATTTGGTCAAAGATTTGGACATTCCAATTCCTTCCAATTTCACCAAATTCCATGAACCAAACACCCCTTTATGGGTTGTTTGTTTACCTCTTAATAGTTCCAATAAGAGGCAACAATGGAATCGTTAAAAGGTGAATCTTGTTTGACAAAAAAAAAGTCTGCCACTTAATGGTTCTAAAACCCTCTGAATGATTTTGTATCATGGATCTTCCTTAACCATTAAGAGCCCTAATTTCATTGTACACAATTACCAAACAATTATATTTCATTTTGMACTATATCATGAGAGCCTCTTAATCATTCTGACCACTTAATCATTTTGCACCAAACTATTCAGCAATTGTCAAATAGCACCTTAGTATACTACTATCAAGTGTCTAGTCATCCAATCTATATTATGTCATATCAACCAGTTAAATAATTACCAAATGGCCTTTGGTCTAGCGGTATGTGAGTCATTGGCCTTCTAGGAGGTCAAGAGTTCAAACCTCACCAAAGGTGATGAGGGTGTGTGAGTTTATTTGTTCTGTTTGCCGTATATAAATATTATATACTTCAAAAAAGAAACCAGTTAAATAATTTTATTCTTATAATATCCAAGCATTGTAGATAGTAATATATAATATCTTTTATTGAAAAAAAATACGAACCACAAGGGTGGTGTTTGATTGGTTTGAGCATGGCTCCAAAGGTCAAAAGTACCAGGAGGTCCCAAGTTCAAATCCAAAGAGAAATAAAAATCCGTTTGTGGCTACGGATGTTCAAATGCGGCGACTCCAGGCTATCTGCAAAACAGGTGGTCGCTCTGGGATTAGTCGACTCGCATAGCGGGTTGAATATCTAGATTAATAAAAAAAATACGATATTTAATATATCAGTTAAAATAACGTTAATAGTTAATAAGACAAATTAAATATTTATTAAATAAAATAAAATAAAGAAACCTCAAGGAACAAAACTAAATTATTGATTTTATATAATAATCACATATGAATTTGAATGAAAATTGTAATAAAAAATAAATGTGGTTATTTTTTACAATTATTTTTGTAGAATCAAACACAAAGTCTAAAGTGGTTGAGTGGGAGATCAAAATTTAAAGTCATGTATTGTGGTTATTCATGATTCCACCCAACTAATGCATCATTATTTAGTCAACATTTTCTTTTTTAATTTTGACTTTTTTAGGATTTCAAATCTTATGGTTTTTATTTATTTATTAATATGAATATCCAATTTGCTATGCGAGCCGATCAATTCCAGGACGACCACCTACTTTGCACATAGGCTGGAGTCACCGCATTTGAACCTCCGTGGCCACAAAGGGGATTTTTATTCCTCTTTGGATTTAAACTTGGAACCTCCTGGTACTTTTGACCTTTGGAGTCAAGCTCAAACCAATCAGGCACCACCCTTGTAAATATATCTCTTAATACGTCTTAATCTTAATCCGCCTCTATCAAATGGTTCATAGTTTAGGGGCTGGAAGAGATTTGTTAGTAAAAGTTATTTATCTTTTATACTTTTGTAAAAAAAAACTATTTGTCTTTTATATCTTTTACACTAGTTTGACCGATTCAGATTTCAAACTTCAGAAGTAAGGGGGTGTTTGGGATTGCTTATTTAAAATAACTTATGTTTTTTTTGTAAAAGTGTTTATTAACTTATGTGGTATTAAACCGGAGTTAAATAAACAGTGTTAAAATTGTAAACGGGTAATAAACAGTTTTTCATAAGTCAGAAATGATTAACTTATCAAAAACAGCTTATTACCGGTTTGGTACCGGTATAAGCAGTTTTTTTTCTTATCCAAACACAAGAAAATATCTTATCACCGGTGCCAGACTGAAATAAGTTAAAAAGCAGTTTTTATAAGCAATCCCAAACACCCCCTAAAAACAAACATTCTTACTGATCCAGATTTCAGACTTCAAGACCACCTCTTATATATCAGAAATGAAATCAGACTTTAAACTTCAACATCTCTTAAAAAACAAACACTACTAAATCGGTATATTAATTTTCAAGTAAATAAGTTAAATTTATTGATGCATGAGTCAATCAACATATATAAAATAAATACGATTCATGATTACATAGTGTCTTTTCTTAAAACAAGACTGGTATCCGATTGGTTTGAACCTGGACACTAAAGGTCAAAAGTACCTGGAGATCTCATGTTCGAATCCAAAGAGAAATATAAATCTCCTTGTGGCCACGAAGGTTCAAATGCGGTCACTCCAGGCTACTCGTGAAGCGGGTGGTCGTCCTGCGATTAATCGACTCGTATAGCGGGTTGCATATCCAGGTTATGAAAAAACAATAAATTTTTTAATTAAATAATAAATATTTTTAATAATATATTTTTTTTAATTTTTTCTTGAAAGTGAAAGAATTGTCATCAAGTCTCAATTTGTAAGTAGGAAAATGGAATGGGAACAAATAGAAAAATCCAAACAAATAATATAATCCTACACCAACCAAAACCATTTGTAAGTTAATATTTATATTAATTTATTTTTGTGTTTTAAATTAAATATGATTATTTTATTTTTTTTATTTTTTATTGTTAAAAATATAAACACAATTTTTATATTGATTTCAATACAATTTATTTCTTGCTTACTACTAATTAGTGGTGATAAATCATATCAAACCAATATTATATGTTATATCTTATTCGAAAGTAGGGTTTCGTAAATCATAAAGGTGGTGTCTGATTGGTTTGAGCTTGGCTTCAAAGGTCAAAAGTACCAGGAGGTCCCAGGTTCAAATCCAAGAAAGAATAAAAATTCTTTTGTGGCCACTGAGGTTCAAATGCG
Source organism: Cynara cardunculus var. scolymus (assembly GCF_001531365.2). Classification (NCBI taxonomy): domain Eukaryota; kingdom Viridiplantae; phylum Streptophyta; class Magnoliopsida; order Asterales; family Asteraceae; genus Cynara; species Cynara cardunculus. The sequence continues at coordinate 127,445 of NW_020200570.1, read as the reverse complement.
GTGATTCCGGGCTATCTGCAAAGCAAGTGGTCGTCCTAGGATTAGTCGGCTCGCATAGCGGGTTGGATGTCCAGGTTAATAAAAAAAAGTAGGGTTTCATAACAGCTTACTATATGTAGAATTTTCTATGCCAAAGGGTAAAATGATTGATTTACTACGTTAAGACTTAGGGGCCGTTACAAAGTGTTTATTCGGGTAAGTGTTTACCAAGTTATATTACCTTACCGGATGAATATAGCAAAAACCAAGAATCTTACATGGTAAGAGCGAGACAAGGACCGAGAGTCTTACCTTATAAGTGAGGGCAATGACTCTTACCACAATCAGCTCTTACCGGGTATATTATTGCATATAAAGTTGTTTTTGGTTGACTAAAATCTTTTTTTTTTTTAAGGGTGTCCGGGCCAAAGCCCGACTAATCCCCGGCAAATTTGAAGGCTAAGCATGACTTCACTTAAATGTCGCCAACACTCCTCTCCCAGGGCTCGAACTTGGGTTCATGACTATGCTATGCCCAATCCTTTACCACTAGGCTGGAAGGTCTTTGACTAAAATCTTACCGGTAAAGGCTTATCGGGTAAGTAAATGATATATTGTTGAATTTTACCGGTAAAGGCTTATCGGGTAAGTGTTTGGTAAGCAACCCTTTAGACTTGCTAATTTTTTAAGGTGTGAGAATTTTGAAGAGACTTATGAGCAGAAGGACGAAAGAAAAATACTGAGAGTGTATGCAAGTAACTGATAAAGACAATAAATTAACAATAATTGTGATAAGACAATATCCGAGGAAAAAACACTAAAAGATTGTACCTCGTAAAACGAGATAATATGACTAGATGTCCTCAGTCCAACCATGCTAGGACTTTGTTATTGAACTGTCGGTTCTCTATTCATCCCCACATCTATAGTTGCAATTCGTTTTTATAAGAAAAATTCTATTGTCTAGTTCTACTCCTGTCCAAAACTCCTATCAAATTTCATTTCTTCAGGTTGATCTATTGAGAGGGTGAAGACATAAGCGAAATGTGTCAAAAGTATCTTGAGAACATGAAAAAAATAATAATAATGTGCATTGGTAACTTGTACTATATGTTATTTTAATTGTAGATTAAGATATTTTAAGATTTTGTGCATAAAAGTAGTAGTACTTAATGCATTATGAGTTGTTTTTAAGACTTTGTGCATTAAAAATTATTTTAAAGACTTTTAATAAATCTGATTTATAAGATAGTATGGATAATAATGATTAAATATTAAGAAACATTGGTTTGGATAAATTAATTTTATTATTAGTAATTAAATATTTATATAAAAATATATTTATGATGGTGTCATGATCATATTCTAGTTGACCAACTATCTCAAATGGGAATCAAAGCATTTTGCCATTTCAATCCTAGCTTTTCATGTTCATCCCAACTTTAAATTAATTAATCTTGCCCTACATCATAATGGAATCAATTCTCTAGTAAAAACACCATGGAAAACCCCCTCGAGAAACTTATTGAATCACTGCCTGAAGCTGCTTTCCAAAAAGCTAAATTATGGCTGATTAAACCGAGTTTTTTATAATAAATCAGCTTATAACGACCAAACATAATCTAAATCGCATGTCACACAGATAAGTGGATGGTATCTGAAGTCGACATTATACAGTTGAAAAAAGAATATCACCAGATAAAAGTTACATGACAATTTTGTCTTTAAGATTGCATGTGAATGCGTAGCAAATTGATGGCTGCCAAACCTTTGGTTGACCACCACCATACGACCATGAACCACAAAGCACCAATTTCATGGGTGGACTTGCAGAAGTGGTCCATCACTCACTCACTCAAGCCCCATATTAAGAATCCAAGCTCAAGCACATGGTTTTCAATACAAAAATGTAAGCCAGTGGTATCCAATATAGAAGACTCTAGTTGTTTCTATTAAGACAAGTCTGAAATATGAATCGAAAGATATTTTAGAATTTTAGGTGGACCCCGGATTTTAATGCGTTAAAATCGAAAGAGAACAACGGTGATGACTGAATTCGACGAGGATGGAAAAAAGAGGAGTTTGAGACACAAGATGCCACACCCGGAAAGGTATTCGTGTCTGCGGAACGTGCCAATGCGTACCATATCTTGAACCAACAAATGCTTGATTATATCTCTTCACATGTGAATTTTCAAGAATCCTTTCAAAAAGCCTACAAATGCTTTAACTTAGAAAAATATCCAATTCACTGTGTTTGACAATCATAAGCTTTTAAGCTGAGCTTATCGAAAGAACCCCGTTTGATAAGCCATAAACTATTTCATTTTTTTTTCCCGATTATACCCCTTACGTTTTACACGAGTGACCAAAGACTCTAGTCTTTTAGGTCATTTCATCGACCTTTTATCGGTTAGTTTTGACCTAACATGACTAGTTTATAAGCCAACTCGTCAACTAACAGATAGCTTATCAGCCAACAACTAACAGATATCTTATAAGAAACAATTGTATATTAGGTTAAAAGAGTTTATGCCACCAACAATGCCTAAGTGAAGTTAGACAGTTGTGATTTTGAACAAACTGTACACCATATAAAAGAACTAACAAAACAGAACTGCAGACCCTCAAAACAAAATCAACAGATGAACACCAACAGAATGCAAAGAACCAAACTTCTTTTGAAACTTCTCTCACTGATTAATAACTGGTTCAAGATCCTTCAGAAGTCCAACCACCTGTTGCATACTCGGCCGTTTGGCCGGAAGATCGGCTGTGCACAGATAGCCGATCTTCAAGGCCTCAACCATCTGAGCGTCGGTCCCTGTGCCACGGATCTTGGAGTCTATGGCCCATGAACCGCGGTTCTTTCTCACTAAACCTCGCACCCAACTCACCAAGTTTGCTTCTTTTGAGTTGTTCTCATCTGGGTACTCATCTTCAAGAGGCTTTTTTCCTGTTATGAGCTCAAGAAGAATCACTCCAAACCCATAGACGTCAGATTTTGGAGTGATCACATACGGTGAGGAGCTTCCATCTTGATTTAGAAACTCCGGTGGGATGTATCCGGGGGACCCATGAGAAATCTCGTCTTCAAGACCGTTACCAAAGATCTTTGAAAGTCCGAAGTCGGATAATCTTGGTTCGAGACTGTCATCAAGATAGACGCTGCTTGCTTTTACGTCTCTGTGGATGATTGGAGGTGAGCATCCGTGGTGGAGAAACGCCAATGCACGAGCTGTGCCAAGCGCAACCTTATGCCGAAATTGCCACGTGGTCAACAGACCTTCGGACCCCACGTTTTGAATTCCGTTACTGTTGCTTTCATCGGCTTCCCATGTATCAGAACTCCAATCTTCTGTGGTTTGAACTCCAAGAGGGAGATCATGAAGCAAATTATGGAGATTTCCATTCTCCATGTAATCATAAATCGCGATTCTTTGTTCACCAGCCAAGCAATATCCAGTTAAAGGAACAAGATTCGGGTGTTTTATCCTTCCAAGATACTCAAGCTCTCTCGCTGCTTCGTGGTCAGTCATGGTGGAACCATGGACCAAAACCTTAACAGCCACGTGGATTCCACCTGGCAAGAAGCCTCTGTAAACCGGCCCGAATCGCCCTTCTGCCAAAAGGGTTCCTCTATCAAAATTTGAAGTGGCTGAAAGAAGATCAGAGAAGGTGAAATCCAGCAATGGCTTCTCAAAGATCACTACAGGAACTGCGGTTGCAAGCTTTACATCGGCTACCCAAGTGGTGGAATCGGTTTGGAATGAAAAAGGACCCGAAATCACTTGCTCTTCTTTGTAAGAATCTTGTTTCACTGCCCACATTTGTGTTTTTCTTCGACAACCAAACGCACAAAACAGCAATGCCGCAAGCAAAAAGACTATTGAACAGGTTAAGGCCAAAGCAAGCATGAGTCCCCTATGGCTATGAGCTTTCTTCTTGAAAAGTATAGGATTTGCAGCAATGGGGCAGTTATTTGATGAACCAACAAAAGCGGATTGGAGGGTTTCGGTAGAAAATGCCGAATCACAAAGGGTCAGGTTGTTGTAAGAAAAGTTGAATCTTTCCATCCATGGAAGCTTTTTCAAGAGAGATATGGGTATCTCTCCACTCAAGTTATTGAATGAAAGATCAAGATTTTGCAGGGTGTTCAAGCTCAAATGTGGAATTTTACCACTGAGATGGTTACTCGAGAGATCGAGTGTTTTCAGATGAGTTAACACAGACATTTCATCAGCAATTTGGCCGATTAAATTGGTGTTAGACAAGTTTAAGTACTCTAAACTATGAAGGGCATCAATCTGGAGAAATTTTTGGGTAGAAAATCTGTTCTTGGCAAGATTAAGGTGTTTGAGATTATGGGCTTGACTTAAATTACTGAAAAACTGTCCACTGATGTCATTATCAGACAAATCAAGATGAACCAAGTGAGACCAATTGAAGGCAGAACTGAAGTTTACCTGAGAAATATGACCTTCAAAGTGATTACTACTCAAATCAATCACTTCCAATGTCCCCTGAAAGATTTCAACAACTGAATCCTGGAAAAGATTCTTGGAAATGTTAAGGTAAGTTAAAGATTCCAACATGGAAAAATCCGAACCCCTTCCTTTGATTTCATTTCCAGCAAGATTCAAGCTTTTGAGCTTAGGAAATGATGAACCAAAGCCATCAGGAAGAACCCCATTGAAACTATTCCAAGAGAAGTCAAGAGAAATCAAAGAATGGCAGCTTATGATTCCCAATGGAATAGTGGAATCAAACCCATTTCGATTGAGATTAAGAACTTCTAAATTGGTGAGAGAACTAATGGATTCAGGAAGACTACCAGAGAAATTGTTGAAAGAAAGGTCTAGTTTTTCAAGTGAACCGAAGTTACCAATGTTGCTGGGGATATTCATGGAGATTTTGTTGTTCGAAAGATTGAGGAATTTAAGTGAACCCAAACTCCAAAAATCAGAAGGCAAATCAGTGACCTGATTATTGCTAAGATCCAAAGATCGAAGCTTTGTGAGTTTGCCAATGGTGTTATCAGGAATGGACCCAGAAAGTCCCAAATTAGGAGCAACAAAACCTATGACATTTTCTTGATTGGAATCGCAGAAAACAACTTGCCATGAACAAACAGGTCCAGAGAAATTGTAAATATGAGAAAAAGATGAATTCGAAGGATTTATACCCATCTTTTGAAAGAAATCAGAGATGAAGAACTCATCCGTATTGGGAATGGGTTGTTCTTGTTGTTGACAAAGATTTGACCTGAAGAACAGCGTTAGAACAACAATTGAACCAAAAAAAGCAAATCCCATATTGAAAATTTGCTGAAAAAGGAAGAGAAATTGATGGATAGCTCAAAACTTCAACTCTGATATCCACCCACCAATTCAAGAAAACCCCTTTTGCGTTTATCAGGCTTTCAGATGACTCAATCTCCTTAATACTTCTGTCTTCATTCAATCCAAACACCACCGTCCACCGCCCGCCACCGCTGTGCCACCACCACCGATCTGCTGCCCTGATGAATTGGGTATTTTCAAGAAAATGAAGAGGAATCATCAAACAAAGAAAAATGTATACCCATTTCGAAAATTTGCTTCAAAAGAGTTGGGGTTCTTCAGCTTATTTGCAGGTAGGAGAAGTCAGCCAACAGAGAAAACAAGTAACTTAAAGGAGATTGTCTTAATGTTAGAAAGGCAACAAAAGCATGAGGAAAAAGGTTTGATTTTTATATCATTTCTTTTAGGGGAAAAAATCATGGTAAAATATTGGGAAAGAGAAATTGACAGAAAGAAGACGTGAGTGGGAAGATGGTTTTTGTTGAATTCATAAATGGGTATCATGTAAGAGGGTTTGTGGTCAAATATTTATTGGTGGGTGAAATTATACGAAACAAGTTTTAATCGAATTCAATGATCTTTTATATGTGTATTGGGGATTGTTTGGCAATTGTTGAATGGTTTGATGTAGAATGATTAAAAGATTATTATGATATAGTGCAAAATAAAATATAATTGTTTGGTAATTGTGTACAATGAAATTAGGGCTCTTAATGGTTAAGGGACATCCATGATACAAAATTATTCAAATGATTTTAAAACCATTAAGAGACAGACTTTTTTTACAAACAAAATTCACCTCTTAACGATTAAAAGATCATTTTCTAATGAAACTATTAAAAGGTAAACAAACAACTCATTCGTCATCATTTTTACTACTATAGTGAAAAGAGTAAATTACATAAGTCCTCCCTAGGGTTTATAGGATCTTCGGTTTTCGTCTCTAATCTTTGAAAATTACAACTGCGTCACTCACGTTTGTATTTTGTAACAGGTTTCGTCCCTGGCAATTAGGGACATTAAAAAGCGGTCATTAAGTATCCTTACATGCTAGTCAAATGAGACGCATTTAAGCCATTTTGTTTACGGTCATTAGGTGTATTAGATGCAATCTCATTAGGTTTACATTTTTTTTATTAATCTGGATATCCAACCCACTATGCGAGTCGACTAATCTCATGGTGACCACCTGCTTTGCAGATAGCCCGAAGTCACCGCATTTAAACCTCTGTGGCCACAAGAGAATTTTTATTCCTCCTTGAATTTGAACTTAGGACCTCGTGGTACTTTTGACCTTTAGAGCCAAGCTCAAACCAATCAAACACCACTTTTGTGGTTCATTAGGTTTACATTTCACTATGCTAAAGGGGGTTATGACTTATGACATCCTTAATTAGTATTAGTATTACTTTCTAAAAAAACATTCTTTAATCAATTTTGTTACCATTGGTAGATTGATATTAAATAGATTATCCAAAACCGAGTATTTAACCTCTAAATAATCAGATAGCTACAAGCATAATATCTTTATCCAAGCACTAAAATTGATCATTACAGCTTCAAATTGTAATAATCAGATAAATATTTTAAAAGCGTACAACCAAACATTTAAATTAACCGATTATCATGCTGATGTGGTATCCAACTCAATATTATTTGTTATTCAACTCAATTTCATCACATCACTCGTCACATCAATATGATAACCGATTAATGCTTCAACCGGTTACTCGGATACTTAAATGTTTTATGATGTTATAATATTTGACATGTTGAAAGATTTGGGAATCTTGGGCATGAAGAAATGTAAAATATTGGTGTTGTTAATCATATAAAATTTGTGGCTCATGCTCTTCTCCAATCATTCATTGCTTCTTTAAATTAAAAAACAAAAAACAAATCATACATACATACATGAGTTATGATTATCCCTTTGCACATGTAACTTTATTTACAACCATTAAAATATGGTTGTTTTCTTTATAAAAACAAACTATTTTTCTAATTTAAAATATTTAATATTTATTTTAATCAATCTATATCATATATATTTTTTGAAGTATATAATATTTATATACTGTAAATGAAACAAATAAACTCACACATTCTTCTCACTTTTGGTGAGGTTTGAACCCTTGACCTCCTAGAAAGCCAATGACTCACATACCGTTAGGCCAAAAGCCATTTGGTGTATACCATGTTATTAAATGAGTGTTTTCAACCATAAGAGTGGTGCCTGGTTGGTTTGAGCTTGACTCCAAAGGTCAAAAGTACGTGGAGGTCCCAGGTTCAAATTCAATGAGGAATAAAAATCTACTTGTGGCCACGGAGGTTCAAATGCGGTGACTCCGGACTATCTGCAAAGCAGGTGGTCGCCCTGGGATTAATCGGCTCGCATAGCGGGTTGGATATCCATGTTAATAAAAAAAAAAAAAAGTGATTTCAATTTATTTATGTGAAACGGATCAATTTTGGTTATATTTTGTTACTAACCAGTCATATAGGTAAAAGTAATTTTTTCTAATTAAAATAACGAATCAAACAGGTTAAAAGTTGATTTATAAGAGCATCTTTAACAACTATGAAATAATTTTTTTTGAAATTTTTTATAACAACTATGTTAAATGGTACGTTAAAATAGAGAAAAGAAGAGAGATAAGATGGAAAATCTTCAAATTTAGAGATATTTCTAAGAGCTTTTTCAACAACTATGTTATAATTTTTCTAAAATAGAGTATCAAAAATTAAAATATCTAAAAAATAATTATATCCAACTATAACAGATACTCTATTTTAGCAACTCTATCATTAATTATATTATTAAAATGGTCAATACATTTAATAAAATATTATTTTTCTCTAAACACTTGATTTCAATGTTTCCTGTTGGTGAGAAAGAATTAAATATAAAGTTAAAGATTTCTCTAAATTTGGAGATTTCTATTTTCCCTCTATTTTTAACATAAGATATATCATAGTTGTTGGACCAAAAATATATCCTAAATCTTCAACATCTCTATTTTAACATAGATGTTGGAGATGCTCCAAAACTCTATAAAAGAACAAATAATTAATATTTTAATTATTTTCCACCAATAAGATGTATTGAAGTTAAATTTGTAGGAGAGATAAATAATATTTTATCAAATGTATTGAATATTTTATAATATAGTTAATGTTATAATTGATAAGATAGAATGAAGTCGAATGTAATTTGTTAGAGATTTTGACTTTTCTTACTTTATTATAAAAAAAATTATAATATAGTTGCAGGAGATGTTCAACATATTCAAATATTTACAGTCTTTTAATTATTCACATAATTTGTACCGTTAATATTAGGACCAATATCATTAAATAAGAACTAACTTTCATGTCTTTTTTGTGTTTCGTCAGTCGTCACTATCTATTTTATCTTATAAAGAATTTAGGTAAAAAGTTTTAAAACTCCTAAATTTCTAGAGAATAATAAATAGGGAATACTAAATACAAATCACTAAATGTAATATTAGTTATTGTTGGTTGTTATGAAATTGGGATAAAATTAATATTCGGGTTACAGATAAAGTCAGAACATACTCTTCAGGCGGGATACTTAACGCGTTAGCTACAATACTGCACGGGTCGATACGTACAACGCCTAGTATCCATCCCATTTGTTTCTCGAGAAGAGATGAGAAACGTGCTCAAGACAGGATGAGGATTCGAATCTTTACAACAAATGATGAGGATGTGTGAGTAGTTGTCGTATACACAACAATTGTGACAACTGGATTTATCAGGACTTATTTCTTACAGTCACAATTTTCCGTGATTAATTCAGGCATAGTCTAAGACACCCTTCCAAAAAAGAGAGCCCACAAACTTCATTTATTATCAATATGAGATGAGTTGTCACAAAATCCCCCAGTTAAATTCAAGACGCCCTCGTCAAACCTATTCAATATCATTGTTGTTTTATGGGCAATGTGAGATTTACCTAAAATGTTACAAAACATCCATTCTGAAGCATTCATCGTACTCAATGACGCCTGCCCCACCATCCTAATGGTTCAAGGGTTAACTCTGGTTCCATTTTGTACCTTCCCAAACCCAAATCAGTTAACCCAATAATCTTTAAATTAACATGAAAACTCATGGTAAAAATTTATCGATATCAGCTCATAAACGAAGTCATAAACCTTATTTCTATTCATGTGAAATGTGTTGTCACAATCCCACTTGCTTAAGGGGCTGTTTGAAAGTTGCTGAATGGTTTGATACAAAATGATTAAGTGGTCAGAATGATTAAAAAACTCTCATGATATAGTGCAAAATGAAATATAATTGTTTGATAATTGTTTGCAATGAAATTAGGGCGTTTAATGGTTAAGAGAGACCCATGATACAAAATCACTCAAAGGGTTTTAGAACCATTAACAGACAAACTTTTTTTTTGCCAAACAAGATTCACCTCTTAACGATTCAAAGACTGCTTCTTAATGGAACTATTAATAGGTAAACAAACAACCCCTAAATAAACACATAAATTCACAAATCTATTTTTTTTTTATCAATATGGTTTTTAATCAAGTTCTTACTTATAGGACTTAAATTCCTTAAATCACAATTAACATTTTTTTCATAAAATATTTAATAATTTATTGGGTAAATGTATATGAATTAATAATTTATTTTAAGATAATTAATAATTTATTTGTAAAATTATTAAATGGTATGTATTAATGCAACATGCATGTTAGGAGTTGCTATTAATCATGTGCATGGGAGGTGGATGAGTCATCTCACATATTTAATGTAAAACAGTGAGTCAAAATTGGACTTTTTATCAAAATTATATTCCAAAACAATAAATATACTATTTCGTCAATTACTTTATTTATTCAGTAAATATATTTTTTAATTAACACATTTTTTTTATTTATAAAATATAACTTAATAAAAATATTTAATTAAAAATTAAAATACTTAAAATAACTTATAATGAAATAAAATCCAAAAAAAAAAAATTCTGAATCATCGTCGATATTTTGAGTTCGAGGAAAATGTTCGTTTTTCTAATAATGGAGATAGGTATTTCTTTTGTAATTATATATAATATTTTTTAATAGGAAAAATTGCATCAAAATGGAACTAACTTTCACTTGATTTTTATTTTGGGGAACCAACTTTTAAAATCGTCATTTTGGGGAACCAACTTGCACCTGATTCCTATTTTAAGGAACCAACTTGCAAAATAATTATAGAAAAATAACTAGAATTCGTTTTTTTCAAAAATTAATGAAATAAAATCTATTTATCATTTCAAATCTCGTTTTTTTAAATTCAGATATCAAATTGAAGATTTAAAAAAAAAAATCCAAATTATCACAATAAAAATTATTTTTTACTAATACAATAAAAAATCAATTTAATATAAAAAAATTAATTGATGCAATAAAAAATCAATTTAATAGAAAAAAATTAATTGATGCAATAAAAAATAAATATTAAATATCACATTCAAGATTTTTATATCCAACCAATCCGTATCAATATTAAAGTTCAAATCAAATTTGACAAATCAAACCAAAAATTTGATAAAGACCCTTAAATTACCTGTTACTTGTTCAACAGATCAACCATCATACCCTTAAATAAACAAAAAGTTTGATAGAGACCCCTAAATGACGATTTTAAAAGTTGGTTCCCCAAAATAAGAATCAAGTAAAAGTTAGTTCCATTTTGATGCAATTTTTCAATTTTTAATAATAATATATTAGTGAAAATTTCATTTTAAAAAATATATGTTATGTTATTTTTAATTTAAAGCCATAATAGGTCCAAATCATCTAAACCGATCTGACCCACACCGTCTTTTCTGATCCAGTTTAGTCACCTGCTACCAAACTCAACCTATTTTTTTTTATCCAAATCACTATTGAAGTTTGTTACATAGTTTAAACCGGACCACAAACACCTTCAAAAAAAGATAAAGTTGCTTCCTTTGATCATGAAGCTGGGCCCAAGCCCAATCATTGAAAGCTAGACTTTGGCCCAAACCAGTGGGACCCAAAAAGCACATATCCATTGTTAGTACTCTCTTTTTCCCAAAAAATAGGCCCAAAAGACACTTTAAAAAAAAATAAAAATAAAAATAAAAATAAAAATAAAAAGGTCTTTTTATTTATCTTTTTATTTGGATATCGACATCTTAGATTTCTTAATCTAGAAGATTCATGTAAACGAAATAAATTTTCTTCTTCTCGAAGAATAGTTATATGACCCATGTACCAGAAAAAGTATACTTCATAATTTTCTTTCATTATACAGAATAATAACAGTGGATTTAATATTATATCTATACTGTATTATAAAATATTTGACAAATACTCTTAAAAACTATTTTTTATGTATAAAATACTGTTTATTGATGCATATCACTTAAAGTTCGAGGTTACAAGTAAATTATGCGTAAATACAGCTTACTGAAGCTACATGTTTGAATTCGTGTAACTAACTATAGATAAACATAATCAACTACATGATAAATATCTTATTTTAAATATAAATAATCTAAAATATAATTAGGATAATTATTGAGTTATACTTAATAATAGAATACTTAATTATTATCATTATAAAAATTATATTATTAAACCAAAAATAGATTACTTTGTTATTAAACCTAAATTAAATCATGATAAAGAAATTACATAAAAAACGATGATTTTAAATAGTCAATTTGATACTAAAATCGATATATTTTTTTTTCCTTCAAATTTTTATGAATATAAACATTGTTGCTTTCTTAGAGTCACATAAAACCGTATTATATCGACAGAGACAAAATAAAACGAAACATTATCTCTATGTATCTCGCTGCATTGTACGAGTATCCTTCTAGTTTAATAAATTAAAATATTTTAAAATTCAACCCAATGCTATAAAACTTATATCGAAAAATTAATTGTTAAATTTATGATTTCATTACAAGGTTGAAATTATCTAATTACCCTTTATATGAAAACCATCAACTGTACAGCTACGAAATTATAAAGGGTTATTTGAGACAACGTGTGCAATATTGGTGTTTGGCCATGATGGGATATGACGACATGTAACGATTTATGCTTTTTGCTTTGTCCTCAGTCTTTGTGTATTCTGTTGGGATTGTGCAGCCCACTATGGTGATGCAGACAACGTTATAATTAAGACACGTTTTTTTATCGATGATTCATGGAGTAAATTCCAAAAACTGTGCTTATTATTAAACATAATTCCAGAATTATGTTTGTTTAATCCAAAGAATAGCATGAAAAGCCAGATTTTTTCTTTAATGATTTTGGCTAATTTTATCTGTTTTACACACTTTTTTAAAAGATAAAGGTATCCATAGAAACAAACATTCTATGATTTGGGTAGATGTCAGATATGTGTACATAAATGCATGATACATGTGAGATATATTGAATTTGTTTGGTTTAAAAAACAAACATATTCTAATTTTTTTTTAACTTGGATATCTAACCCGCTACGTGAACTGACTAATTCCAAGGCGACCACCTGCTTTGCAGATAGCTCGAAGTCACCACATTTGAACCTCCGTGGCCACAAGGGGATTTTTATTCCTACTTGGATTTGAACCTGAGACCTCCTGATACTTTTTATCTTTGGAGGCAAGCTCAAACCAATCAGACACCACCCTTAATACCATAAAAAGTGTTTGTATTTTATCTTGAAATCATGATATGAAGAAGAGCATTAGATTTACCAAAATTACATTTTGATATCATTTGTATGTTTTAACAAGCGACGATTAATTCCAAAGAAAGAAGTTTGAGGACTAAAATATTAATAAATTGAAGTTAAAGGACCCAAATTGGAAATAAGGGTAAGTTGAGGGGTTACCAATAACCAATTTGTATTGTCTGAGCAACGGCCACTCTCTTCCCGAAGCTGATCTGAGAACATTCAGCACCTTTTTCTTCTACGCCAGAAAGCGAAGAAGCAAATCAATCAAAATTCTAGAGTGAAATCAAACGCCATGGATTCTGGAAAGGGAACTCGTTAATCCTTCCAGATTCTTATCGAAATGCAGCAATACAAACACACAGAGGGAATCATGTTGTATATGTATACACATACACACATGATTCGGTGGATTGAGAGGCTTTATTGCCGTTTCTAGGGTTTCAATCACGATTTTACAGCAAGAACATCATAGATTGATACGAATGGCATTGTTCAGGAAATTGTTCTACAAGAAGCCACCCGATGGACTTCTCGAGATTTCTGAAAAAGTCTATGGTATTTCATTAAACCGTACTTATGAAAATTATACATGTTTAACTGAAAATTTTAATCTATATGGTTATTGAACGCCATAAATAGACGTATCTGTTTCAGCAAAGTGATGAACAGTAGAATGATTTTATAAATTCGGACTTCTGATTTCGAATTTAGAATGAACATGCACATTTTTAGGTTGTTAGTTGCATGATACTTTTGTCCTAGTAAGTAGTTTGCTAATATACAAAGCAAGATAGATTTTATTAATTTTTGAAGTTAACAAATCAATGTAGTTGCCATTCAAAAGGGTAATAAGGATGTTCTTTGGACGTTTTATTATTCAGTTTATCTAGTAAGTAGTTACCAAACTTGAACGCATAATGTCAGAGATAATTTGGAGTATTGAATGTCTAGCCTAGACATCTAAAATGAGATGGCAGACGGCTTAGCACTGATTTCTAAACAATGATCTTTTCTGAAATGGGAAAAATAAGGAATGTGTTGGTGAACCTTCTTTAGTTTACTAATATATGGAAAAGTTCGTTTCTATTAACATTTTTAGCGTTTTTTGAGTTAATCTGCTGAGTTTTACAAACCATAAATGATGAGTATATAGGCTTCTATCTGTTCACTTGGAAAAGCATTGGCAGCCATGACCATTTGACACTAGCACTACCAATTCCCGTTCATGGATAGGCCAGGAGTACAATTATTCTAGACACAATTAGTTAAGTTTTTTTTTTATCCCCCATGTTCAATACATTTAATATAATAGGATATATCTTCAAAAAGTATGCTTACTTTGTTTTCTTTTATTAAATGCAATGGTGTCTAGGCCTTTGTCCCAATTGGTCCACTGGGTCCCATGCACAGTGCCCCTACACATGGCTTGGGCAAACTTCAGTTCTTCCGGACAGCAGATGTAGCACCAAAGGAATTGATAACACTGTGATATTTGAACCTATCTATTGAAACTAAGTATGCCTACATGTTCTTTGCTCTTGTTATATAGGGACATGTTAAAATATGTGTAACATGTCAACTGGAGGGAAACATCTTGTGTCAACAAATCCATTTTTTCATGTATAGATCTACACGGCTTTGTAGTATGCTCGGTTATTGTCATGACTAAAACTTGTGTTGTTTTGACAAATTGTCTGTTTGATGTATAGTCTTTGACTGCTGTTTCACTACTGATGCTTGGGATCAAGAAAGTTATAAAGGTTATGTGGGAAACATAGTAAGTCAGCTTAAAGATCATTATCCTGATGCTTCAATCCTGATTTTTAATTTTCGCAAGGGAGATATACCAAGCCAGCTTGCCTCTGCTTTGTCAAATTATGATATGACCATAGTGGAATATCCTCTGCTTTATGAAGGTTGTCCATTGCTATCCATGGAGGTGATCCACCATTGTCTCAGATCATGTGAAAGTTGGCTTTCACTTGGGCTGCAAAACGTTCTTCTAATGCATTGTGAGCGTGGTGGTTGGCCGGTTTTGGCTTTCATGTTGGCTGCACTCTTGATCTACAGAAAATATTACACAGGGGAATCGAAGACCCTGGACATGGTTTATAAGCAGGCTCCAAGTGAGCTGCTACACTTGTTTTCTCCATTGAATCCTCTACCTTCGCAACTGAGATACTTACAATATGTATCAAGGAGGAATGTGGCTACAGAATGGCCTCCGTTGGATAGGGCACTCAGTTTGGACTGTGTGATAATGCGAATGATTCCTGACATCGATGGAAATGGTGGTTGCTGTCCTATATTCAGGATTTTTGGACAAGATCCTTACATGCCTGGCGATAAAACCACCAAACTTTTGTTCTCAACCCCAAAGACGAGCAAGAATGTTCGACATTACAAACAGGCATGATTTACTGTTATTCTATTTAGTATGCAATACTAATTTCATATCTAAATTGTCTTATTGCCAACACTAAGAAGTGGATGCGTTTCCTTTGTTTTATACCCTAGTCATGTTTAACTTGTCTTTTCTCTAAACATAGGTGCTGATGACCAAAGGGTCTTTGGCCTAGCTGTATCCGAGTTATCAGTAAATCCTAGCCTCCCTGGGGGTCAAGGGTTCAAACCTCACCAAAGGTGAGGAGTGTGCACGAGTATTTGTTGTATATAAATATTATATGCTTGAAAAAAACCGTAGGTGCTGATGATACATTTCAATTTTTTATACATCATCATCTTGATCCTATATTTTTTACGATGCTAGGACCTTTCAATCCCTTAGTTTGGAATATTTTTCATGTTCTACATGTGTGACCTAATGGATGGACTTGCCATATAAATGTGCATCTGAATGGTGCATCATGTAAGTGCCATCTAAATATGTAGTGTATTGCATGAGGTTATAGAGCTGTGAGGTTTGGGTGATCTGACAAGGGCCTAACACTACATCCTTAATCTTGAAAGCAACAGACCAACAGTGATGTTTGTGTATTTGTTACAATGGAGAAATTTTTTGTAAATGGTGAAGAATCGTATGTCAAAAGAAAAGCTGAAGAATTTTGTTTGTTGTAATAATATAATCTGATTACCTGTGTATTTAACAAAAATACTTTGCTGACATTGAGGTTTGGGAGGGTCTTTCTATGTAACCTCTATCCACCATGTATCAAAATTTATTCACATGCTCAATGGACCTCTGGTTCTTGGTTGAGCAATCATACATCATGCTGATAAATTCTGAAGGATGTACTATATATTAAATAGAAAGCAGGAAGAAGTTGCATGCTGAACATATGAAATCTAGTTTACATGTCCCTCCTACATGTGTTTGGTTGGTTTTTATCCTTTTTCAATAATTCAGCTAAATGAAACCACATCATGCTCCTATGCACATATATGCCTGCCTTTGGAATTATCACGTCTTTGATGACCTCTCACTCTTTGTTGCAGGCAGAATGCGAACTGGTTATAATTGATATAGATTGCCATATTCAAGGTGACATTGTGCTGGAGTGTATGAGCTTACATGATGACTTGGAGCATGAAAATATGATGTATCGTGCTATGTTCAACACATCATTTATCAGGTCAAACATTTTAATCCTTAATCGCGATGAAATTGACGTACTTTGGGATGCTAAGGATCAATATCCCATGGACTTCAAGGCTGAGGTATTTTTCTTGACACTTGCCATGAGACAAGGTTGTGCTGTAATACCGCAAATATAAGCATTCATATTTATTTTATACATACAGTTTCTTTTCTCCGAAATGGATGCTGCAGCTTCTGTAGTCCCAGAATATTCATTTTGTTTTGAGGAGGAGGGTCTGCCTATAGAAGCATTTGCTAAAGTTCAAGAGATGTTTAGCAGTGTGGATTGGCTAGTTCCTAGAAGTGATGCTACATTCAATGTGCTCCACCAGATTGCTGCATCAGACCATGAGCAGATGGAGACTAGTTCTCATCAGGGTGTTGAAGGTAGCAACTTATTTCATGTGATGACTCCTAGAATGTATCAGGATAAAGAAAGTATTGGATCATTGGAAAATGATCCAAACAGCTCCGTTTACTTGGCTAAGGAAAAGTCCTCTAGTGATTCGCCAAGTTTACCATCTCCTCAAACTTATCCTTCAAAGAATCTAGTTACTGCTGATGTCGAGGTTAGAACTCTTCCACCCCAATTGCCTTCTCCGACAAGTACTCCAACTCAGTCTGCATTCCCACCCTCCATGCTGCCTCCTAGCTCACCATTAAAGGGCATGGATACTAAGGCCGGACCTTCTCGAACCCTACCTTCTCCATCAGGTCCTGTAACTCCTCTAAAAGAAAAACGGGATACTGAGGATCAAGCTATTAGAACTGGAGAAACTTCTGCATCACCATGTGCACCGCCAGCTTCTCCACCACCATCTCCTCCAACTCCACCTTTGAAAGAGAAGCTAGCTATTACCGGTGCATCCTCTCCACCACGACCACGAACTCCGCCAACTCCACCTTTACAAGAGAAGCCGGCTATGAAAGCTGAAACCTCTCCACCACCACCACCTCCTCCAACTGCATCTATGAATGAGAAGCCAGCAACGACCGCTGGACCCTCTCCACCACCACCTCCTCCAACTGCACCCATGGAAGAGAAGCCAGCAACAACCGCCGGACCCTTTCCACCACCATCTCCTCCAACTGCACCCATGACAGAGAAGCCAGCAACAACTGCTGGACTCTCTCCACCACCACCTCCTCCAACTGCACCCATAATAGAGAAGCCAGCAACAACTGCTGGACCCCCTCCACCACCACCTCCTCCATTGGCACCTATGAAAGAGAAGCCGGAAGTGATGGCTGGACCCTCTCTACCACCACCACCACCACCACCACCTCCTCCGACAGCACCTGTGAACGAGAAGCCTGCAGTGACTACTGGACCCTTTCCACCACCACCACCACTACCACCACCTCCTCCAACTGCTTCCATGGAAGAGAAGCCAGCACCAACAGCTGGACCCTTTCCCCCACCTCCGCCACCACCACCTAGAAGTGCATCATCCGCACCCCCTCCACCACCTCCCCCAGCTCCTTATTCCTCTGCATCACAGATTTCTTCAAATCCACCACCTCCACCTCCTCCACTATCTTCTGCTCAGGGAGGTGTTGTACCACCACCACCACCACCATCTCTGTCAAGAGGAGCCAATGCGTCTGGCGCTCCAGCTCCCCCACCATTTTTAGCTAGGGGGCGTGGTTTATCACAGGCAATGGCTTCAAAAAATCAACAAGCGAAGAAACTGAAGCCTTTACATTGGTTAAAATTAACAAGAGCAGTACAAGGAAGCTTGTGGGCTGAAACACAAAAATCTGGCGAAGCTGTGAAGTAGGTTTTTCTTCCTTGAAGGAACTCGAGAAGTAGGTTTTTCTTTCTTGCAGTCTTGAGGTTCTCATCGCTCTTATGTTTCATGTACTTTAGGACGCCCGAGATTGATATATCAGAACTCGAGAATCTCTTCTCAGCGGCGATTCCCAGTTCAGATAAAGAGGCTCCAAAATCAAAATCTGCATCAAAAGCTAATAAACCAGAAAAAGTACAACTGGTAAAATATTATCTTCTTCATTTTGTGCTATGAAATGTACCTTTTTTGAATACTTTTGTTTGTGCTGTGGCCTGTGGACTGTTGTTGACAACTCCCTTCTTCATTTGGTCGATGTTGAAATGTCCAATATAATTATCTGTGATTGCAATAAAGTTAAATGTGCAATGTTAATATTGTTATCTAAAAACAATGTAGTTCTTTGGAGACTCCAAATGAATCTGCAAGTCGAATAAACTCAAAGATCTATTTAGAAATTACATTTTAACACTTCTGAGCTTCTTACAGATTGATCACCGACGGGCATACAACTGTGAGATCATGCTCTCAAAGGTGAAGATACCATTGCATGAATTGATGGTAAGCTGGACTATTTTACATTTCTGTTGTTGAATTCTTGGCTAGGGTCAACAAACACAAAAAGAAAAGTGATTAACCTACAGTAAAGAAATTGTAACTTGATCATATTTTTATTTGTCCAAAATTACAACTAATTTTAACCTTCATTCTTAAGGACACACAAGGACCACAACTCCTTTCCTGAATTTGAGAAGAAAGAAAAGAAAAGAAGGGATGGAAAAGAAAAGAGATGGAAGAAAAGGATTTTTTTATTAGTGTTCTTGAGAGGGAAGGGAAAGGAAGGAAAGGAACTAAATTTTCATGTCCTTGAGTAGGAGAGAAAGGAAAGGGAAGATGCCATTTTTACAGATATACCCTTATTTTTTTCATGGGTAGATGTGTAATATTATATATTATAATTGTTATTAATTATTTTCTTTCCTTTCCTTCCAAATGCTCCTACATTTCAAAGGAATGATTTGGGAGGAAAATCAACATTATTTTCCTTCTTTTTCCTTTCCTTTCCCTCCTTAAAAAAATTCGAGAACACAACATTTTTTCTTTCCCCTACTTTTCTTCCCTTTCCCACCCTTTCAAAGAAGGACTTGAGAACACAGCAAAAGCCAAACCTTGATATGAAAAATTCCTCAAAGAAAAAAGTTCAGAGGTGATTGTCAACATAGAACAATATTTACTTAAGAAATTATATCCCCATTCCAAAAAATGCAACCATTGACTTGGCACACAAAAGCAAACCAAGCCAAACAAACCTACTATGTCCCACCTGGAGGTGGGGTCTTCTGGGGGTGCAGATGTATGCATACCTGACCTCTACCCAAAGAGTAGACGGTTGTTTCCATGAAGACCCCCCCGACTTGTGGAAAGTGTGTGAAATAGAGAAAGGCATATATGAAAAATTATTGTAAAACTAGTTACTTGTGGCGCAAAGTCGAACTTACAATTTTCCCATGATGATAACTATTGGGGAAAATAGTAAATTATGATGAAAATTTTACAAAAAGAGGAATGCAGCATTTTCGTGGGAAAACCTAAAATATGAAGTGTTCATTTTTTGGGATGGAGGGAGTACACGAGCTTCTCGTAAATTAATGAAGTATTTTAATTTTTTATGTTCACTATCTTTCTCAGGCATGACAATCACAGTTTGATGAATTAGAAACTATAGTAATCTAAATAGGAGAACCTTGGGAGAGCAAAAAAGTAAAAATAAGTGTTCGTTAGTTAGGAGGAATATTATTGTAGTGTTGATAACTTTCAGTAGGTTCAACTCTATTTCTCTTGAGGATGGGAAAAAAAAACAAAGGATCTATAATTTTCATCCATTAGTAGAAGAAGCATATTCAAGGCACCTGCTCTAATGTTTCTACACCTATAACCTCAAGAATTTATAATTCTAACTGTATACATTGTTCCATGCGTTGCACTTGTATGGTAAAACAACAATTATATTAGCTGAAAGGCGGTAGAATCTCTCTCTCTCTCTATATATATTAGAATTCTTAAAATTTTTCATGTTAGATGCATAATTCGTAATAAAATATGCATTTTGAAATGACAATCTGGACGTGTGCTTTATATCATAGCCTGGATATGCCAATTTAAATTGTTTTATTTCTGAAACTTGACAGGACTATGTACTTGCTCTAGACGAGTCAGCACTGGATGTTGATCAGGTAGATAACCTCATAAAGTTTTGTCCTACAAAAGAAGAGATGGAATTGCTAAAGGTAAATGTCTTCATCTTTTTTTTTGAAAAATGGTGGTACTTAGCTCCTTTGACCTAACTAGTTCACAGGGTCAATGCAAAACATATGCTCCAGATGTGGGACTCAAACTTGAGATATTTTAAACCAAGGTTCCAAGCCTTATCCACTAGGCATCCTAGGCCAATCCTTTGGGTTGCTAAAGGTATATATTAGTTGGGATTTTTATCAGGGTGAATGGCAGAATAAGCCCTAAAATGTAGGGTTAATGGTAGTAATAAACTTCATGTTCAATTTTCCAAATCAAATTTTGAGTTTTTATCCTGTTGCATCGTTTATCCAACTGCTAAAGAACCACTTCACTCTTAACTGAAACAGGCAAGTGCATTGAACATGGTCTCTTCTTCAAGAATCTCCATCGTACTTGAAGTTTTCAAGTTCTTTCAAGATCCTCACATATGTAACTTGGAAGTTTATAGTTATGCTGATTACTTGATTGTCTTTTGAAAGTAGGTCATGTGACTCGTACAATGCACATACTGACATACTTGTTTCCCGTTAGTTTCTAAATGGTTTCTACTATGCAGTAGACTTTGATAAAATACTCAAATGTCAGGGATTTAGTAGTAGCAACTGGAATTAACGTTTTAATTGCATTTGATTGCAACATCAGCATCTCTTCTAATCATTTACTTATTTAGTAAGTTTGCATGTCTGTTGCTCTATTTTTGTTCAAAGGTGTATGATAAATTGGTAACATTGAATAATGTATTTACAGCTGTTATTCGTAGTATAAGTAACAGGTTTTCATCTCAGGGCTACAAAGGAGAGAGGGATAAATTGGGCAAATGTGAACAGGTCTGTAGTACCTATTTTCCAATCTTACTGGATTCAGACCAATCCGCTTGAAATTATGTCTGCATTTAAATTCAATCATATGGGATTTACATTTGCTTTTCTGGAACAGTTTTTCATGGAGCTAATGAAAGTTCCACGTACAGAATCTAAGCTCAGAGTTTTCTCTTTCAAGTTACAGTTTGGATCACAGGTCAAAAAACTATTATATGCATTTCCAGCTTCTTTAGATTCTGGATTTTGATGTAATGCTCTACCTTTTTTATCATTTAGGTTTCTGATCTTAGGAAGAGCCTAAACTCGGTAAATACAGCGGTGGAACAGGCAAGTTATTTTCCTGTTACGTCGATTTACATGTCAGCAAGAACTTAATCCGATTAAACTTTTGTCGATGATGCTTCTATCAGGTGAGGAGTTCCTCTAAATTCAAGAGAGTCATGCAAACAATTCTCACCCTGGGAAATGCTTTGAACCAGGGGACAGCAAGAGGTGATTTATTACTTGACTTGTTGATGATGGACTTATCACCATTATCTGGATAAAAATCACCTGTCTCAGAATCACACGTCTCATTCTTGTCCCCCCAATGAAATTAAGACACATAAGATTTTTATTTATTTAATTCATGTTCATTTTCTCTTTTGATTATGTGTATTTATATGATTAGTGGACATAATGAGACGTGAAAAGGTGATTCTTATCCCTGTTATCTCCAAGTCCAAGAAGTATTAAATATGAACACTCATCTTCAACTGTTAAGAGTTCAGTGTTTCCTTTTTCATGTTATCGTAAGATGCTCTTCTTGTCCTTGTGCATGTTGTCGTTGCCATCATGTGTCATTGTGTCACTTATTCTAATAATTTGAGAAGTTGTACTTCTCTTTCTTGAGTACCATCTGTCAAAATGAATAATCTGAAATACTCATTTATTTTAACATCTCATTACATAGTTATAACAGTAATACACTGCCAAAGATTTCCAAGGCATCTTGACAACTTTAATCTTAAATCTAATGCATTTGATCAGGTGGTTAGATTGTCATGCATTTACCTGTATACATGTATAAGGATCTTGTTTATAGTTTTGTCCAACACTGCCATTAAAGTGCCATGAGATATATATTCCTTTCATAATAAAATGTATATTTTCAATTAGTTTTTAAGCTCTCTAGAGATGATCATAGTTATGAGAATTCCTTAACTCTAGTTACTACATATAGGCACTCAAATTTGCAAAGTTGAAGGACTGGTGACGGAGATTTCTTCAGCGGACAAATTCAATAGCACATATAAGATAACTAGAAGAGTTGTCTTTACATTGTTAAAATATATTTGGTTCTAGTTGACTTTGTATACCCCTCATGAACTAGCTAGTATTTTGGTTCTTATATGTTCTTGGACTAATAGAAAAATAACTTGGTTTTCGTTTTAGGCGCCGCTGTTGGGTTCAGACTGGATAGCCTCCTCAAACTTACAGATACCCGTGCTAGGAACAAAAGAATGACTCTCATGCATTATCTTTGTAAGGTATTTTTTAATCTTGAAACCTTTAAAGCTAAAAGCTTGTTTTTTATTAAGAGCCAAAGCCATCCTCAAATAGTGAAGAATTCAGATTATTCTTCATGAAATTATAGCTTACAACCTAAGATTTAAAGAAAAGGGTCTGACATTTTAGCCCCCATTATCTGCAACTAAATCCTACTAAACAGGACTACTAACTAATCTTCCTATTCTACAAAACAAAAGCTAAAGAATTTAATCTCCTATATTTATCTACAGGGAAACCCGCTTATTTCCACAAATAGGTTACAACATGTTTCAAGATAAAAGACATATAATAAAAATAAAGATAACATGATAATACTTAGAGGTCATAAACCACTATGACTCTCTTTAGCACTCCTCATGTAGGAGCATTGATGTTTATCAAACCCAACTTCTGTTGCTTATGAAGTCATCTGAGTCATTCATAAGGGATTGGTTAGAATGTCTGCGAGCTAATGTTGTGTACAAATATGAATCCATTGAAGAGATGGAGGAGCAATCAGAGTACCCATGATTTGATTCCTTACAAGATGACAGTTAACCACATTTTGTTGTGTCATCTCATGAAGAACTTGTTTATTTGCTATATGAATGACGTATTGATCATCTTACAATATCTAAGATATTCAGATTGGCTTGTATGGAAACAGTATCTTTTAATTCGGTTTCTCCACATACAAAATGGGGGTTCACATAATCATAGGGCAGAAGCATAATATTTTGTGCAACCTCTGTTTACTCTTTTAGAATAACTGGTGCTAGGAGGGCTGTACAACTATAATGCTCTAAAATGCATGTCATATCACTATACTTCCTCCATCCCAAAATAAAATGTCCACAATAAAAAATAGAGTTTTAGAAATGTATAATTATTACACTTTTTCATTAACCAAGTGACGTTTTACCCTTAGTAAAATAGCACATATTTTTAGAAATGTATAACCATCCCACCAGTGAGTTCTCTGTCTAACTGAATCTAAACGTTATTGTGTTATATTTAAGGGTAGAGTAGGAAATTTAGTCAATTATAACAATCTATTTCTGAAAATGGACATTTATTTTGGGATGGAGGTAGGATTAAAAATCCATAACTGCTTCTTTTGTATTAGCATGCTGTGTTTATAGCACAGGGGCCCCTCTGTAGTCATGTCAATTCATATGTTGGGGACTCTTTACTTTCACCAAGTGGAACATTTTGTACTTTTTTTCACTTTTGTTCATGCTAGCTCTGGTGGATACCTCTAGGTGCTTGAGGATAAACTACCTGAACTTCTCGATTTTTCCAAGGATCTTGACAGTTTGGAACCTGCATCAAAGGTGATATTGTTGGACCTCAGATATTAGGAAATGGAAACTATGGTAGCTTTGTTATGTAGAATGTACTGATTATATCGCTCCAGGTACAACTGAAATATTTGGCAGAGGAAATGCAAGTTATTAGCAAAGGACTGGAGAAAGTTGTCCAGGAATTGTCAATGGCTGAAAATGATGGGCCCGTATCTGAAAATTTTCGGAAGGTAAGAGCATCTTCAATACATTACTACCCCAACGAATTTTCAACATTTAATTGGTGATAAAAACTCTAAAATCTCCATTTTGGAGCATCTGGAGGAGATGCTCTAAGAATATCAGCTTGACGGGGTAAGTCATCTGTTGTCATGGTACTTATATTTTGGAAAACAAAGCTCATAAGCATGAGTTGTATACCAGATATGGAGTATTTAAGAGGCAATTGTTCCACAATAACCGATTAAAATAATATTGGAATTTGTAGTGTAGCATTTTGTTATTTTTGTATGTTTATATCAGTACTTAACTTGTACAACTTTTTCATTCTTAGGCTCTAAAGGAGTTTCTTTGTTCAGCAGAAGGTGAAGCAAGATCCTTGGCCTTACTGTACTCTGCGGTGGTATGTGTCAAATTTCTCTATAAGATTTACAGTATGCGGTCGAAAGATCTTTCGAAAAGATCATGCACTCTCCCAGCATTGTTGTAACGCACATTGTTTTATAGGGTAAAAATGTTGATGCTTTGATTCTTTACTTCGGAGAGGATCCAGCCCGTTGCCCATATGAGCATGGTAACTACTAATTTGCTTTTGAAATGCGAATAATTGTGATCCTATTGGGTATCTCAATCTCAATACGCACTTTCTTTACTTCTAAATTACCTTTTTTAATCTTCTTGACGAGTTAACTTGACGTATGCTTAGTTACTATTTTAGATAATTACATTGTACCTGAGCTTATACATATAAAACCTTGGAGGCGACTTTTTAAGTTATGAACTAGATCTCATACACCACTTGTTTGCAGTAGCTTGATGGAACTAACCATGCTTTAAGGAATAGAAGAGAAGGAAAATTATGAAGAATTATGGAAGAACAGTAACTTCATTGAGAGAGCAATAATGCCTTTCAATACAATTTATCCATAAAGACGAGGATCATAATGAATTTTTAAATATTACGAGTTCTTGTTTCATAATAATTCTAATAAAGATGATGCAATTAACTTGTGTCATATTTAGGTTCTCCAATCTTTTGCGCATATAAAAACTGCTCCATTGCCTTTTTTTTCAAATAAAAATCTGAGAAATCTTTCATATGAAAACTTTCAACTATCACAAAGCACGCTTATCTTATCGCACTCTTTCTTATAATTCAGAGTGATATTTGGGCCCTTCTAGAGTTAAAAAAAATTACTAAGGCTATATGTTTCTTTATCCCTTGTAGAAGACCACTAGGCTCGCATGGTTGTTTTTATGAGAGAGGAGCATGGAGTAGCAGTTTCAGAAATTTTTTCTAATGGTTCAAAGTCAATTCCAAACAGAAATGTTGATCCTAAAGACTAATAATGCAAGACTACATTGAAAAAACCTTGGTAAAGTTTCTTACAAATCAGGGAATTTCTCACTCAAGCTCATCTATTATGCGCAACAAAATAGGATCGTTTAAAGAAAAAGTCAACATCTTCTAGAAGTTGCTTGGTCTCTCGTTTTCACAAGAAGTGTCCAAATATATTATAGCGAGTGTTTTATGGGGTCAAGCTTCAAAACCTCTAACCAAGTTCTTTTGAACTTATTTCTCAACCAAGAATGGTTTATTCCCTCTTAGTACAATAGTTTTTCTGTGCTTCTCATTTGTTCATGTTTATACTCAATAATGGAGCTTACCCGACCCAAAATCAACCGAATGCATTTTTGTTGGATGTTCATCAAACCAAGGGTTTGACTATTATTCCTTTAGAAGTTTTATAACACCAAGGATGATATATATTTTGAGCATCAAATAGGAATTGATTCAATGATTGATGTATGAAGATCGAGATAGTGAGAGGAGGCTGAAGGCTTCTATCTGTTGATAAAGTCCATTATAAATAGGGAAAGAAAATGAAACATTATATACCTTTAGGTATTCTTAATGCAGACCCTAAAACTATATAAAACAAATCAAATCAAATGAACCCAGCGTATCCCATCCAAAAGTAGAGTCCCCATCAGAAAGTAGAGTCTATGGAGGGTAGGATTTTGCAGACCTTACCTCTACCCCTAAGGGTAAAGAGAAAAGAGGTTTACAAGAAGACCTCCGGCTTGTGGCCCTAAAAGGAAAATTTGAAGGTTTAGAAGATTCAGACAAGATTGTAAGGGGCTTCAGACATTGGAATCTTTTGTATAACAAAACAAATGTGCAAAAACAAGAAAAGAGAGTGTAAAAGGAAAAAAAAGTAGTGAAGATGAAATGCATTAAAAAAAAGGGGAAATCCTCACTACCGGGCAAAAGAACCCATCCTGGGGCACAAGGGACCTCCCATGTACCGGGCAAAGAGCCCCCCTCCCCCTTCCCAACCTCTGCACCTCTAACCCGTCTCCCCATCCTCTGTAACTGATATACCCTACACATAGTCTGCTACCCTAATTTGTTGTCTCTAAGTATTCCTATCAGAGGCCATATCCTTCGAAACATCTTACGACAGACATGTTACTACACTGGTAGGGGGAGAATGAGTCATCAAAATACTAGTCTCGGCAACTCGTACTTAATCTTTGTCTTCTCCATCCATTTTGTCACCTCCCAAGCCTCACCACAACATGACACTACTACTCTAGTTACCTAAATTACCAATTCTTAACCTAATGAACATCCTCAAATGGACCTCTGTGTCTATTCTAAAAACAATAGTTTTATGAACCAAGCCATGAGATCAACCTAGATCCAATGTGGACATCATCATGTAACTTAGAATCCTGATCTAAATAATCTTTCTCCCAATTGATGATACACCAGTTGCTTTGTGAAAAGGTAAAGGAATGGTTGCACAACATCCGGTCATACATAATCGGTCGCCCAACCATTTTGCCTTTATGAGCAAGTGGTTTTTGGCCGAGTTAATAAGTGGATTCCTACAATCCTCAAGTTGTGAGTATAAGTATCTTTAGAAACATTAATGTCAATTAGTAGATTGTTTCTTAATGTTATGTTTAACTTGACATATAGTTTCATAAAGATAATTGCCTATTGAGTAAATGTCTAAAATGCCTCATAGAAAAATAAATATTTATCAACATAATTGAAAATAGTATTTAAATCCTGAGATATTTAAGGAAAAAAGATCTTTCGTAACCACTACCAATAATTAAGGGAAAAAGAATAATTTGTAACTACTTATATGGTTCAGTATTTTAAATGGTTTAGCTTTAATTCACAAGAAAAAAGTTATCTACCGAGAGACAATGCTACATCATCATTTATCTTATGCATTAGTGTGAATGATAAAGATTTACAATGTAGAGCTGGTGGCCCACCAGATTGACCTACATAAGCGATGTTATAATTGGTTATGATTCAATATCACCAAAATTTAACGATTAAGAGACAATCCCACATTATCATCCTCTTATGCTTTAAATGATAAAGATCTTTAGTGTAGGGCCTAGTTGCTACATGAGATTTATTTGGCAGCAATATTTCTTAAGCAATACTCATATAAAGTGTTGCTCTTTCACTTCTATGGAATTGCAACTTTTGATTTGACATATAGTTTAAGTTAAATATTCCATTATTTGTCAAATATTTTAAATAGCATTTAGTAAAGACCAATAAAGGAATTTGTGAATGCCATTAATTTATGTGCAATGTGATAATAGTCCATAGGTCATGTTAAGTTGGAACCTTTCCAAAAGGAAATGTTGCAGTTTTCATGGTACATCTCAAAAACAAAAGTGTTGAAATTTTCATGGGATGGTTGAAGTACTTAGTTTTTTGCATGCATATATATATATATATATATATATATATACACACACACACACTATATTATCAAGCGTGCTAAACGGTTAATGTTGAAAATTAAGGAGTACACTTGTCTCTGCACTTGTGCAAGTTTTTGAAGTTGCATCAAACCCCCAACCCCATCATCCGTTCCTTTCCGGCTTCCCACCCACAATCCTCTCCCCACGAGCCCTAAATTATTCTCCACGTTATACTCTCAATGAATCTCCCTAGCTCTCTCAATCACCAGCAATTAACGAAAGTAGAAATGGATTCTCTTGGCTTTCTCAATGAATCTCTCTGGCTCTCAATTTTGCAATGAAATTGGCCCCTCAGGATTCTATCTTCTCTAGTGATGACACGCTCATCCAGCCCCTGCTTAGTTGGGAGACGCAGAACTAGGGTAGTGGGGATTTGTAGCAGCTTACTCTGGAGGAAGGAATTTGCAGAAGTAGAGGATGAGGGTAGGGTTAGTGAGCAAGTACATACCTTTGTTATGTTTTCTTGCACTTGCCCTAGTTGTCTGTTTCAATGTTGTTGCTTACATGTAAAACATTTTTCAAAATTTAGGACTACCTTTCTTGTTTTCAAGCTCTTCATTATTGTTTGTATTTTATCTTGCACACTTTGCACAAGCCGGGCATCTTCACGGAAACAATCACTCTACTATTTTGAGTAGAGATCATGTCCGTGTACACCTCCTCCCCCGGGACCCCATCTATGTGTGGGATATACTGGGCTCGTTTTGTTTTGTTGAATTTGGTTTGGTTTATATATGATTTTTTTTCAGTTGTTTCAACTTTGCGGAACTTTGTGAGAATGTTCAATCAAGCACATGAGGAAAACATCAAGCAACAAGAAGCCGAGAAGAAGAAGGCAGTGAAGGAAGCCTCGAAAGAAACGTCAAAACCAAGTGATTCCAATATTGAATCGGAACAAATAATAAACTCTCCCAAAGCTGTCAAATAGTTTCTTTCCGCTTCTATTTAACTTATATCGATGGGAATAAAAAGGGCTCCGGTTGCAGCATTGCAAGGTCCCTTGTGCCTATATGTTAAATGAAGGTATTCTAATGGAATCCCACGATATATATCAGAGATGTAAAGTTGTCTGGTATCAAAGTTCCCGCTGCACCTTTCAGGGCCATCGTGCTTCCGTTGAAGGTTAGCCTCTTAACCCTTCTCTAATCTCACTGCTTTTCATTTCCTCAATCAAATGCAATTTAAGTATCTAATTCTTTTTCTTTCTTGTTCACTTGTTATAGATTGTAGAAATTTGAGTTGGATCTTTGCAGCCTTATAGAGAAAAAAAATAAAAATAAACACTTCCTAAAATTGAAATTTATGTGTTTTTTTGTTACGGATTTAAAATCCAGATATATCTTGTTATAAAAGTTTGATTAGCTAATCAAACCTCTCTTGAGAACCTCAACTTTTCATATCAAATTTTGAAATGAACTCGTTTCTTAAAAGTCAAACTGTAATCCTTGATTGAATTATATATACTGGCTTGGCATTTAGAATAGCCATTATACATGAAAAACATTGGTGCGTTTGGTACGCATATGGGACAAAACATGAAAGAACAAAACAAAAACTTGTTGTCTAATATTTGGTGAGATATTTGGAATAGGACAGGACTCAGTGAGACAAAAATGTGGGAGATGGGACAATATTGGTAAATTACTAAACTACCCATGTGGAATTGAAGGCCTAAAATCTTGCACAATTACTTCACCCCACCTACCTCACTCTATCCCGTTTCATCCCATCCTATCCAGCCCCATCTGTTTACCAAACGCACCCTAATAAAACCTTTTCACATGGAAAATCTTTTAAAGCTGAAAAGAATTCTGCTCAGAAAGTAAGGATGAAAAAGGGAAAATCTTGAAATCTTCTGTTGAAAATGTTTTTTTCTGTTTTCTATTTTCAACTTTCAAGTATAGTGTTTCTTTTTCCTTCTTCAGATTTTTCTAAGAATGAAGATTATATAAAAGTCAAGTGACTAAGGGGCCGTTTACCTAAAAACTTACCCAGTATGCACTTATCGGTAAAATTTAACATTATCATTTACTTACCAAATAAGATTTTATTCACCAAAACGCATCGTATGCAACAATTTATCTCGGTAAGCGCTAACCATGGTAAGAGTCATCGCCCTCACTTACCGGGTAAGACTCTCGATTCTTGCCTTCGCTCTTACCGGGTAAGATTCTTAGTCCTCGCCATATTCATCCCGTAAAGTACTGTGACTTGGTAAACGCTTACTTGGGTAAGCGTTTGGTAAATGTAAGCGTTTGGTAAATGGCACCTTAGTATGATATGTACAAAGTCAGCCACTTATTTGATTTAAACTTTTGTGCAGCAAAAATGGCTCGGACAAAAGTTTTTCCTTGGCAGTTCGTAAATATTTAGGAACCTGGAAATCGAGTATGGGAGCTATAAATGGTAACGACGGACACCTACCTTTTTGTTTGAACGAGAAGCGTGAGTTCTTGCCAATAGAGGCACTTAATAAATAGCCATTTCGTCCAGTTTACCCAATCTATACCAACTTTACTCATGTTTTCCAGTTTGTGCCAACTTTTTATCGGGCGAATGTGGTGAAAAGCGTCACGTATTGTCATCTCAATTGTTCGGCGATCGTTGGACATTGTGGCACGAATCTTTTTAGACAGGCGAAACAAATCAATTTTGGTCTCGTTTACTAGTTGCAGGTTTTTCGGCCATTTATCGAAAAAGGAATGGGACTCGCTTTGCGGTTCCGGTCGATTGGTTTAGTTCGATTCGAAATCATCATAGCAAGATTGGTTTAGGAATTGCTTTTATGGTCAATATTTTGATTTTGTAAGCAAAAGGGTGATATTTCACTGATATTTAATTTAAATGTATTTGTTATAATTTGTTTCAATAAAAAAGTATTAAATTTGATTTCAGTGAAGTTCATTAGCTTTGGAATAAATTCATTTTTGTGCAAAATCATGATGCAATAAATTGTCCCTTTGACTTTTGAATTTTGTTTGGATTCAATCAAGTCAATATTAATGCATTCAACAGTTTTGGCATACCCTGTCATTTATCGAAAAAAGAGATCAATTCTTTTTCCAAGGGCATGTGGATGGATATATGAGTCATCTGACTCTTAAAAGGCTGAGAAGGATTTTACATTTGCCAAATCCAAATTCTGCATCTGGGTCATCACAGTCCGAAGAATTTGTATCTGATCAAGAATTATGCCAAGATATCAGACGTCTTGGTTATTCGCAAGAGCTCACAAATCCGTCACAATTTCGAAGACGATTTCTTCCATTCGTATACCACATTCTGATCGGGAAATGTTGTCAGAACATAAAGAAGGGATTGTTTTCCAACTTTTTGCCTAACTATTGTTAGCCATCATTTGTTGGTGTTCGTATATCTTACGGGTTTCTATTTGTTTATCACATGCTATTTTGGTGTAATAAAGTGCGTAACAGTTTTAGCAAGTGATCAATAGTTGCATCAATATGACCGACTGTAAATAATATACATTAAATAAGTAGTCGCCTTCGTTTTTTGGTTATGTACATGATTGATGGTTAATTTACCGGTTTTCAATTTTATTTTCGAATATCTTTTTAGTTATGGTTCTTGCTTTATAGTTTTAGTGATCAATTTTAATTTTAATTCTTATTTTAGCAAGTTCATCACCAACCGATTTCCGTTTCCATTTCAAGATCATTTTGGCTTTAGTTTTATGAGTTAGGGGCCGTTTACCTAAACACTTACCCAGTAAGCACTTATCGGTAAAATTCAACACTATCGCTTACTTAGCGGACAAGATTTTATTCACTAAAACGCATCTTATGCAACAATTTATCCCGGTAAGCGCTAACCATGGTAAGAGTCTTCGTCTTCACTTACTGGGTAAGACTCGAGATTCTTGCCTTCGTTCTTACCGGATAAGATTTTTAATCCTTGTCATATTCATCCGATAAAGTAAAATGACTTACAACCAGTTTTCATGTATTTTCATCAATCAACATAGTTACAAAAAGGACAGTTTATCCTTGTATGATTATATCAACTGTAGATATATTTATAGTCTCAATTATGAGTCTTTTAAAAATCCCTTTATTAATTGTTTTAAGAAAAAATAAGCCAAACGACATCGTTTAACTTGATAAAGGCCAAAACCCCTTGAAGTTAGTGGAGATACCCTTTGGGGGACAAGATCTTTGTCTTTTTCTGTATAATTTGTCAATTATAATTCAATTATTAATTTGTATTATTAATTTTAACCTAAGTTATTTATTTATTTATTATTAACATGGAATTCTAACCTGTTATGTGTACCGACTAATTTCAAGACGACCATTTGCTTTGCAGATAACCTAAAGTCACCACATTTGAACCTCCGTGGCCATAAGAGAATTTTTATTCATCATTGGATTTGAACCTGAAACCTCATGATACTTTTGACCTTTGGAGCCAATCTCAAATCAATCAGGCACCACCCTTGTGGTTAAACCTAAGTTTTTACAATTAAAATTGAAAATAAAAGCCTAATGTAATGTTTTATTTAATAAAGTTGAAATTTATGTTTGATAAAATAGAAATTATAATCAACTATAATTATTTAGAGCATCTTTAATAATGGGTTGAGTTTCATTGATAATGAAAGTTATGGTGAGATTTGATTTCCATCATTTGATTAATCATAATTGAAGATCAACAGTAATGAGATGCACCCGGTCAATTCATGTATCACATATAATTTATGGAGTAGATATGAGATTAAAAGTGATCAAGGATCCAGATCCCTTCTTAGACTTCTTACTTTAACTCTTATTCTCACACGATCCTTCGTCATTCAACAGTTATGTTAAAATAGAGTTTGATTATTTAAGTTAATTTTGTACTCCAACAGTTATGCTATATTATACAGTAAAACATAAAAAAAAATGAGGATATGAAATTTTCTATATCTAGAGAAAAATCTCTAAAATTCTATATAGAAGAGAAAAATAGTCTTTTAATTATTCTCTAATAAACTATATCGTAACACCTCAAAATCACATTTGCATATCACCACATATTTCATATATCATGAAGTACAAATTTACACATTTGGTCCCAATATATACAAAAACTACATCACAAAATCTCAGTACAAGACTTGTATACATAACAAAATCCACATGCAATCAATCATAAATTCCTTCATAATAACCACAAGGGTGGTGTCTGATTGGTTTGAGCTTGACTCCAAAGGTCAAAAGTACCAGGAGGTCTCAAGTTCAAATCCAAGGAGGAATAGAAATCCCCTTGTGGTCACAGAGGTTCAAATGCGATGACTCCGGGTCCGGGCTATCTGTAAAGCAGGTGGTCGCCCTGGGATTAGTCAGCTCACATAGAGGGTTGGATATCCAGGTTAATAAAAAAATTCCTTCATAATTTCCAAATCTTCTTATCTTCTAATTGTGCCCGACCTGTAATGCACATTTTAAAACACCAAATAAGGATTATATCATAAAATTTAGTGAGAAATCCCTTTTGATTGCTATTATAAGGTGAAAATCACTAAAATACTTTTATAAACCTATATTTGCATAATTTACAAATAAACAACTTTATCAAACAAACATCTTTTTGTCGCATCATAATAATGAGACAACACTCATTTATAGCTTCTAACAACCAAATAAACTATTTATCACATAACACATAAACTTGTCGCATTATATAGATAAAACCCCATTTCCTCATATCGCATAGATGCGAGAACCCATCTCATCACATCCAACACATGTGATAAAATCTCCCGCGTCTCTGATATGATGGAATAATAATATCACATGCGATTGTCTATAGTAAAAGGGTGTTCTCCCGTTATCGTAAAATAACGGTGTTCTCGTTTGAACCCTATATATATATATATATATATATGGGCCTAATCAAATGAGAACTGAATAGATTGTGGTAACTGTGAGGTCCAATTTCAACCACAAATCAACGGATAAATTAGAAAATTAATAATTATGGTAGTTTGAGTTAAAATTATAATTAGAGGGCATATTAGGTATTTTAAAAAAACCCCTCTCTCCTCTCTCATCTCTCCGACCTCCAATCTCCGGCCTCCGGTGAAATCGGTATCACAGTATATCACAATGGATATCACATTGTGTATTACAATGAGTATCACATTGTGTATCTTTGTTTTTAAGGTTTGAGTTGGTATCATAGTTGGTATCACAATGGTATCACAGTATATCACAATGGGTATCACATTGTGTATCTTTGTTTTTAAGGTTTGAGTTGGTATCATAGTATATCACAATGGGTATCACATTGTGTATCTTTGTGATTACTTGGTACCTGCCGGATTAATGTTCACCGGAGGCCGAAGATTGGAGGTCGGAGAGATGAAAGAGGAGAGAGAAGTTTTTTAAAAATACCTAAAATGCCCTATAATTATAATTTTAACTCAAACCACCATAATTATTAATTTCCTAATTTATCCGTTGATTTGTGGTTGAGATTGGATCTCACAGTTACCACAAACTAATCAGTTCTCCCTTGAATGAACTCATATATATATATCGTTATTTGAAATTATTAACATTATTTTAGCATATAATTTTGTTTTTTTGTTTTTGTAAGACAGTTAAACATTTTAAACTAGTAGCAACAAACCCTTGTATGATTGAAACTCAAAATTCACTAAAAGAACAACTTATTAGAACAAACTATCCGTATATCGCGAAACAATACAATCACAATTGAATCTTTTTCTTAAATTTAAACACGATTTAAGACCAAAACCAACTAAAACCAACCCTGATGATAAAAGTAAAGTTAAATAGTCGTCATGATATTAGAACCCTAGATGATTGGATAACAACCATTAATTGTAACATCAACGTACCATAACCACAGCTTAAAATGGGCATCACCATTACACTTTAGTCGATAAAGCCAAAAGAATCATATATCTAGCACGTTGTTATGCAAGTAGATAATGTTGAACCCTAAAAGGCAAAAAAACCCTAAATTCATCACTATCTCATCGCTATCATTGTGTCGAACATTGATTGATGAACCGAAATGAGCTGAAAACTTGATGGGAGACGCTGAACACTTAGGGGTTGTTTGACAATTGCTGAATGGTTTGGTGCAGAATGATTACGTGGTCAGAATGATTAAGAGGCTCTCATGATATAGTGCAAGATGAAATATAATTGTATGGTAATTGTTTACAATGAAATTAGGGCGCTGAATGGTTAAGAGAGACCCATGATACAAAATCATTAAAAGAGTTTTAGAATCATTAAAAGACAATCTTTTTTTTCTGCCAAACAAGATTTACCTCTTAACAATTCAAAAACTGTTTTTTAATAGAACTATTAAGTGATAAACAAACTAACCTTAGTCAAACTATGTCAATATAAAAACGATGGGTCTAAACAACGTCAATAGTCAACCATTTTTATTGACCTATATGGCAAGTCATACATTGTATGTATTTCTTTAGTAGGAACAAAACACCATATTTTTCTTTTTGTGATATTTTAATTTAAATATTTTTTATATTTGTGTTATTAAAAATGCACACTTCATAATGCAATATTTTTAATATTCTTGAACCAGAAAATGGAAATGAAGGATACCCTACGGTTTATCGTCGGTAATCTGTCAACGATGATTAATTCGTCGATGATCCGTCATAAATTACTGACGGAAAAATCCGTCATGAAACTTCTCTGTTTTGTAATGAAATAGAAGCTATAAAGTATGTTGTTATTTATTTAGATTTTCTATTAATAATATAACTTAGTAACTCATAATATAATTGTAATAACCCAAGCTTTTTATGAAGTGATATAAAAGTTAGAAATTACATAGAATGGTTAAACGTATAAAATAACGTGTTTTAGGTCAATTATTATTATAAGCAATGCAACTTTTTATGTATAATAGGAACCTACTTATATTTTCGTCTATTTACAACAGGTAAACATTAAAATCTACTGTAGGATTACTTGGATTTGGTTGGTTGACATGGCAGCAAATGCAAAATTTTATAGTTGTAAGATCCGAAAAGGTATGAATCAGGATGATTTTGAAAACTAAGTAAGATTTAAGGTCTCGTTTACAAAATAAATTGAACCTGTTATTATGTAAACTCTTGTTGGAGTTCCAAATCATATTAGATTTGTTATTTCAGTTTATCTGTTCAAATTGAGGGATACAAAATCATCAGCTGGTGTTGAATAATTAAAACATTAAATTTACTTATGAAATCATCAGGGTTTGATAAAAACAATCGGAGTTTAAATTTGGGTATTAGGTTCAAGTTTTGACCGAGTGTTTTGAGGTACTAATTCAAATTATAATGTTGGTCATGTGATATAATGACTTACACATGATGTGTTTGTAGAGGAGGGGGGGGGGGGGGGGAGGTTTGAAAGGAAATACAAACAAAATTTTCACTTTTTGTTTTATACTTATATTAAAACAAGAATTACAGATTTGTTGCGGAAGCTAGGAAGGTAAGACTTGTGATTGTAAACAATCTAACTGATAACAAATTTGCTAACATTTTGAAAGAGTGAGAAAGAAGGGTACTTTTTCAGATATGAAGGACTAAGATAGTTCTTCAGATAGTGACACCGATTTTGCCTAAGAAATTATCACTCAAAAGTTCTTTCAAAACTAGTGAGTAGCAACAAATGACAAGGTAACCTTTCATAGCCACAATTGCATTAAATGCTACTATCCAAATTTAACGTATGCCATCCTCTGATTTGTTGATCCATGCATGCTTGTACTCTTCATTTTAAGCCTTTGTGGTTGATGTAGACACTTCTTATCCTATATCTTCCTTTTGTATGTAGAGAGAATGATAAAGAAAATATGACACTAATAAAATAGTGATTTAGAAATTACTTTGGCTGACATGCTGAGCATGTTACTATACTAGAATGAGTGCTGAAAGAGTTGGTGAGCCAAACTTGCTGGACAAGTTTGCACTCGAAAATCTAGCTTGCCACTAGTAGTATTTGTCAGACTACTATTAACTTTATCTTGTATTGATCTTTTTTCAGCTAGATGATAAACCAATCCGCTTTGATGACGATCTTGACCTCGCTTCAACTAGTCTTCGATTTCGTTGAAAATTTCTCATTCTTGGATCAATACAGTTAGTTACAAGAATTTTACAAAAAGAATTCATATCTTGTTTATTCCAAAATATAAGCTATAGACCAGATTCCAGCTATAGAATTGTTATGAAGTAAGAATATCGAATTCTAAAATAACTTAGCATAAAATGTGGGTTCTTGATAAACAAGATCGAGTGATCATAAAGACAAGTCAATCAGATTCACACATTCAGATGGAGAATAATCAAATCAAAGATTTGATCTCACATTTTATTTAAGTTATAAATCTGATGGTGACTAATATCTGAAGCTTTTAAACTAATCAAACTTTTAAGGTTCATATGTTAATCCATATGTGTCATATCAGATTGATGTTGTACTATCAGATATGAGTATAATAAGATAAGTAATAAGAAATTCTTTCTAAGTGGTGAATCAGATGCTAGTTGTATTGTTTACAAATCCGATGGTTGAGACCAATAGTTTTTGAATTTATCTTATGATACTTGTTAGAATTATTTCTGAATTGATTGTTCAATTAAACAAAAGGTTTAAATGACCCAAATAGCCATTGTCATCAAGAACACAAAATGATGGTTCCAATCTAAACACTTCAAATAGGGTAGATTTGTTTCAATATAGCCTGATTTATATATATATATATATATATATACTATATTATAAAGCATTTGGCTAAAACTCTTAAACTCTTAAATTCTTAAACCCGTTCATCCCTATCCGATTTCATCCCATATCTGAATTCGTGTAACTAACTGCAGATAAACACAATCAAATACAAGATAAACATCTCATT